>NW_018408892.1:734775-752323 GCF_002113885.1 Mizuhopecten yessoensis | reverse complement strand
TTAATTCATAAACACTATTTTCATCATTTTACCATATAACTTCTTAAGTCACGAACACTATTTTCATCATTTTACCATCCTACCTCTTAATTCATGAACAATATTTTCATCATGTTACAATCTATCCCCCAAAGCAAAGAACACGATTTCTCATCATATCTCACATCTGAAGACGTCAATGCTAAAACAAAATCATTCATTGAACCCTTATATGGTTTTAAATCTTCACTGTTTGCATCCATATAAAATATGAAGCATTAAATATAAAAAAATGTTTATCTTATATATTCTATGTTCAGTTCTTCAATGATTAAAATCGATAAAACATGATATGAGTAGATTTTTTTTTTAAAATGATTTATTTTGTATTTACCATCCTATCTCTTAATTCATTGTATGTTCAGTTCTTCAATGATTAAAATCGATAAAATATGATATGAGCAGATCTTTTTTTTAATGATTTATTTTGTATTTACACAGATACACAGATTTTATTCTGACTATACAAAAATCCCCTGCTGTTAGCTGAATACGGTTTGAACAAATTCTGACAAGAGCATGGATTTAAATTTGTTTTGATTATAATTCAGTCTGTAATGTAAACGTTTTATTGTCTAAATACTTTAAAAAGGAAAAAAAGGAAAAAAGAGTAAATCAATAATGTTCTACAGTACACCTACCTTTTATTCCTCCATGCTGAAATGCGGCATACACAGAGACATCATGTTTGAACTATGGCTGCCACAACACGTCACTATCTTGGCTTTAGAACGTCATTGATATATTGACAGCTTATGGACAAACGTGATAAGTACAGAACAACGGGACGTGACTTATGATAAAAAAAACGATCACCGATCAAAAATTGATTATAAAACAAATATTAACAAAACCTATTCTAATCACGGGTACTATGAATCACAATAATTTGTTATTAATTAAGTGATAAACTTTTATAAGAAAAAACATATCCATGCCCTGTAATACTGACCTTGAGATCGTTTACATTAAAGGCTTCGTGACTCATATAACTGCAAGAGCCTGTGCTTAAATCGAATGACCACTTTTCCGTTATCTGTTCAACCAACAACCCTAAATATTGAATCCGTTTTAACCTTTTTCCTCAATCTTTATACACCGTATATCCATATTTATTTTTTCCAAGACCATCGGTCGTTTTTTGTTTTCCCTGTCGATTGATGGGCCATTAAGACTTCCGTGTGATCATGTATAGTCCTAATGGTCGTATTGCTGGGGCATTGAGACTTTCGCGTGATCCTGTGTAGTCCCAATTGTCGTATTGCTGGGCCATTGAGACGTTCGCGTAATCCTGTATAGTCCTAATTGTCGTATGGCTGGGCCATGGAGACTTTCGCGTGATCCGGTATAGTCCTAATTGTCGTATTGATGGGCCATTGAGACGTTCACGTGATCCTGTATAGTCCTAATTGTCGTATTGCTGGGCCATGGAGACTTTCGCGTGATCCTGTATAGTCCTTATTGTCGTATGGCTGGGCCATGGAGACTTTCGCGTGATACGGTATAGTCCTAATTGTCGTATTGATGGGCCATTGAGACTTTCACGTGATCCTGTATAGTCCTAATTGTCGTATTGATGGGCCATTGAGACTTTCACGTGATCCTGTATAGTCCTAATTGTCGTATGGCTGGGCCATTGAGACTTTCGCGTGATCCTGTATAGTCCTAATTGTCGTAATGCTGGGCCATGGAGGCTTTCGCGTGATCCTGTATGGTCCTTATTGTTGTGTTGATGGGCCATAAACCTGCCACAGAATAGATGCATTTAGCTCACTCTCGGTAAGGTTTGAAGTCAGAAGTATGCGGCATGTCTCATTGCTTCAACTCGTATTTGCAGGCAATGTGTTATTAAAGTTATTCTTTGTTTAACTTTCATTGATTTTTTTTGTACTGGTGTTCATTCTGAAATAGTGCTGAGACAATCACAGTTTTTCTTGCTTACCATTTTATTTTATAGAGTTCATGGCGTAAAAGATTAGATGGTAAAATGATGAAAATAGTGATTATGAGTTAAGAGATAAGATGGTAAAATAATGAAAATGGTGTTCATGACTTAAGAGGATGTTGGTAAAATGATGAAAATAGTGTTCATGAATTAAGAGATAGGATGGTATATACAAAATAAATCATTTTAAAAAAAATCTACTCATATCATGTTTTATCGATTTTAATCATTGAAGAACTGAACATACAATATATAAGATAAACATTTTTTTTTTATATTTAATGCTTCATATTTTATATGGATGCAAACAGTGAAGATTTAAAACCATATAAGGGTTCAATGAATGATTTTGTTTTAGCATTGACGTCTTCAGATGTGAGATATGATGAGAAATCGTGTTCTTTGCTTTGGGGGATAGATTGTAACATGATGAAAATATTGTTCATGAATTAAGAGGTAGGATGGTAAAATGATGAAAATAGTGTTCGTGACTTAAGAAGTTATATGGTAAAATGATGAAAATAGTGTTTATGAATTAAAAGTAAGATTGTTAAAGTGATGAAAATAGAGTTCATGGCGAAAGAGGATCCATGGTAAAATGATGAAAATAGCGTTCATGAATTAAGAGATAAGATGGTAAAATGATGAAAATAGAGTTCATCGCGTAAGAGGTTAGATGGTAAAATGATGAAAATAGTGTTCATGAATTAAGAGGTTAGATGGTAAAATGAAGAAAATTGTGTTAATGACTTAAGAGTTAAGATGGTAAAATAATGAAAATAGAGTTAATTGCGTTAGAGATTAGATAGTAAAATGATGAAAATAGTGTTTATGAGTTAAAAGAGTAGATGGTAAAATAATGAAAATAGAGTTCATGGCGAAAGTGATTAGATGGTAAAATGATGAACATAGTGTTCATGAATTAAGAGGTAAGATGGTAAAATGAAGAAAATACTGTTTATGAATTAAGAGATTAGATGGTAAAATGATGAAGATAGAGTTCATGGCTTAAGTGGTTAGATGATAAAATGATGAAAATAGCGTTCATGAATTAAGGGATAAGATGGTAAAATGATGAAGATAGAGTTCATGGCTTAAGTGGTTAGATGATAACATGATGAAAATAGCGTTCATGAATTAAGGGATAAGATGGTAAAATGATGAGAATAGAGTTCATGGCATAAGAGGTTAGATGGTAAAATGATGAAAATAGTGTTCAGGACTTAAGAGGTTAGATGGTAAAATGATGAAAATAGTGTTCAGGACTTAAGAGGTTAGATGGTAAAATGATGAAAATAGTGTTCATTGCTTAAGATGTTAGATGGTAAAATGATGAAAATAGTGTTCAGGACTTAAGAGGTTAGATGGTAAAATGATGAAAATAGTGTTCAGGACTTAAGAGGTTAGCTGGTAAAATGGTGAGAATAGAGTTCATGACCCAAGAGGTAAGATGGTAAAATGATGAAAATAGTGTTCATGACTTAAGAGGTTAGATGGTAAAATGAAGAAAATAGTGTTCATGACCCAAGAGGTTAGATGGTAAAATAGTGAAAATAGAGTTCATGGCTTTAGAGGTAAGATGGTAAAATAATGAAAATAGTGTTCATGAATTAAGAGGGTAGCTGGTAAAATGATGAAAATAGTGTTTATGACTAAAGATGTTATATTATATATGACGAGAAATTCTGTTCATGACTTAAGTGGTTAGATGGTTTATGTAGAAAAGTCTAAACGCCAACTTTACAGCATCATTTTTCTAGGAATACGTACCATTGTTATACTTACCGGTAATTACAGGAATATATGGTTCAAATAAAATCAGCCATTTATTCTAGGAAGATGTTTTTTTCATTCAATCCGATTTAATGGGAATTGGGCAACAGGCAAAGCTTTTACAAGCCCTATCACAGGAAGATGTAGCATGGCTACGTTTTGTTCAGCATTTTTAGCAATATGTGACATAGTTATGTTCAGCGAATTATCCCATGAGTATGAAGTATAAATCAGTTATGCGTAACTAAATATTCCAGAAATATGTAACATAGATATGTTTTGCTAATCGTCAAATAATTTGTAACATAGTGTTTTAGAGTTAGTTGCATGAATCTATAAAGCAACTTCTCATTGGATTTTGTAAAATGTAGGTGTTTATCTAGATATTACAGGAAAAAGAAACGTTATAAGATAGGAATATGTAACGTGTCATGGTTAGGGTTTATCTTAAACGATATAGTTTACATAAGCGTTTTAGGCATTAGTGTTACGGTAACATTCAATTCAGTTTGCTGGAAAATATGTCATGATTATGTGGAGCTTAATATGCTAAGAACAGTACTAAAACTTTCAGGGGTTACGCTTCCTTATGTTCTCGTCAGGCTTGGAATATGACGACATTGAAAGCTCTGTACACGCCAGCTTGGGAATAATACAAGCAGACTAGTTTGACCATTTGATGTAAATCAAAGGCATCTCCATGCAGCGTAACGGTAAAAATGACAAGCGTTTAATGCTGGTATCTCGTCAGCTCCTGCGGTTGTGTTGTCTTTTGTTCGGTGTCTCTACATGCCTAGCTGGTGTCTTATCTTTTGTTTGGTTTCTCCACTGGTCCAGCTGTTGCGTTGTCTTTTGTTCGGCGTCGCAACAGGTCCAGCTGTTGTGTTGTCTTTTGTTTGGGGTCGCAACAGGTCCAGCTGTTGTCATTTCTTTTATTCGGTTACTCCATTGCTCATGCTGTTGTAATATATTTTGTCCGGTGTCTCAACTGTTCCCGCTGTTCTGTTGTCATTTTTTCGGCGTCTCAACATGTGTAGCTGTTGTGTTATCTTTTGTCTGGTGTCTCATCTGTTCCAGCTGTTGTGTTGTCTTTTATTCGGTGTCTCCACTGATCCAGCTGTTGTGTTGTATTTTATTCGGTGTCTCCATTGGTCCTACTGTTGTGTTATCTTTTGTCTGGTGTCTCATCTGTTACAGCTGTTGTGTTGTCTTTTGTTTGGTTTCTCCACTGGTCCAGCTGATGTGTTGTCTTTTGTTCGGCGTCTCCACATGTGCAGTTGTTGTGTCGTCGTTTGTTCTGTGTCGCCACAGGTTCAGCTGTTGTGTTGTCTTTTGTGTGGTGTCTCCACTGTTCCAGCTGTTGTCTTGTCTTCTATTCGTTGACTCCATTGGTCCTGCTGTTGTGTTATATTTTGTCCGGTGTATCAACTGTTCCCGCTGTTCTGTTGTCTTTTGTACGGCGTCTCCACTGGGCCAGCTGTTGTGTTGTCTTCTGTTCTCTATCTCCAATGGTCCAGCTGTTGTGTTGTCTTTTATTCGGTGTCTCAATAATTAGTCCTGCTGTTGTGTTATCTTTTGTCTGGTGACTCATCTGTTCTAGCTATTGTGTTGTCTTTTGTTCGGCGTCTCCACAGGTCAAGCTGTTGCGTTGTCTTTTGTCCTGTGTCTCGACAGGTCCAGCTGTTGCGTTGTCTTTTGTCTGGTGTCTCATTTGTTCCAGCTGTTGTGTTGTCTTTTGTTTGGTTTTTCCACTGGCCCAGCGGTTGCGTTGTCTTTTGTTCGGTTTCTCCATTGGTCCTGCTGTTGTGTTATATTGTGTTCGGTGTCTCAACTGTTCCCGCTGTTCTGTTGTCTTTTGTTCGGCGTCTCCACATGTGTAACTGTTGTGTTATCTTTTGTCTGGTGTCTCATTTGTTCCAGCTGTTGTGTTGCCTTTTATTCAGTTTCTCCTCTGGTCCAGCTGATGTAATGTCTTTTATTCGGCGTCTCCACAGGTCCAGCTGTTGTGTTGTCTTTTTATTCTTTTATTCGGTGACTCCATTGGTCCTGCTGATGTGTTATATTATATTTTGTCCCATGTCTCAACTGTTCCCGCTGTTGTGTTGTCTTTTGTTCGGTGTCTCCACTGGTCCAGCTGTTGTGTTGGGTTTTGTTTGGTTTCTCCACTGGTCCAGCTGATGTAATGTCTTTTATTCGGCGTCTCCACAGGTCCAGCTGTTGTGTTGTCTTTGATTCTTTTATTCGGTGACTCCATTGGTCCTTCTGATGTGTTATATTATATTTTTTTATGTTTGGTGTCTCCGAGGGTCCAGCTGTTGTCCTGCCGTTTGTTCGGTGTCTCCACAGGTCCAGCTGTTGTCTTGCCGTTTGTTCGGTGTCTCCACAGGTCAAGCTATTGTGTTGCCGTTTGTTCGGTGTCTCCACAGGTCCAGCTGCTGTCCTGCCGTGTGTATGGTGTCTCTACATGTGCAGCTGTTGTATTTCATTTTGTGTGATGTTCCTTTTGTTATTTTGTGTTAATTCGGAGTTGGTTTTCCTTATGCGCTTAATTAAACACGTTTTTGACAACAACAAAAACAAGATGGTATCAATGTTAAACTGAAGTTTGCACAAGGGCTTTTTCTCTTGTTCTGTATGCTTTGTTGGCAGTTATGTCCTCTTTACCATACCTGTATTGAATCTTGTTTGAACTCCAACATATTTGTCCTTTTTGTGAATTTCAGTTGAGGCATCTGTCTGAACCTGTTATATTTTATCTCTATTATGATATGATATATTTTGTCCTGAGTATTACCCTCATTTCTCGGCCACATTTTTTAGTTATAATTAACCCAAAGGTTATTTATTTGGCTGTATTTTCTTGCAGTTTAAAGCCGGAAGCACCTTACTTACAACTGATACAGAAGCTTGTTTGAATTAACTTTTTTTCAAAAGATGTTTTCAATACAGTGACAATAATAATGGGTCAGTAATTCATTCAGATCATATAATAACCTATTTGTCACCAATCATCTTTCATATCAACACTCATACCATACAAATTATGCAAAGGTAGCAGTATACAGTAGAGGGTTGTGGCCATGGGTGATATTTTTGTTAAATGGCTAACCCCTGTATAATGATATGTAAAAAAAATATAAAAATAAAACTGTACTAAAATTGGTATAAGCATGATGAAGTGGGCTATGTGAGCTTCACATTTGTAAAAAGAAAGAAGATTTTTTTGGTTCGAGAATTAAGTTTTGGCCATAATCCGAAAGTGTGCGTACACATGAAAAGCTAGCTTTACAGGAGGTAAAAGTTTGACAACAGCACACGACGCAAAATTTAGAAAAAATAGGTTTATACACTTCTCAGTACTTTATATGTATTGTAAATGTAATGCAGTTTACAAATATATATGCATGGATACATGTGTTGTGTAGGGTAAATCCGCTGTGTTTACATTTCCTCGAAATGTGCCTTGTTAACAGAGTCGGGCCATTTCTACTGTATACTGCTACCATATACACATAGAACTTGATTTTTTCTGAAAAAAATGCCTTTTTATGCTTGATTCAGCTTCAATTTCTTTCATTAATACTTAAAACTACTCAAAAACGCCAAAAACCCCGTTACATAGATAGGTCAATATATAGGTCGATAGCTTGTTACCTGTTGATGTATAAAGAGGGGTAACTCGCGCTTTCACAGGCACTTGTGAAATTCTGCAATTCATCACATATATGTCAATTGTGTTATTGGTAAAATTGATACCAAACATCAAATAGTTCACAGGCTATCTCCTGATGCATTTATGCTAGATTTCAGTCTGTTTCACTCAGTTCAGCACCCGGTAGCCATGGGTACTAATACATAAAGTTGTATTTATTGAAAATGGGTAAAATATCTGTTTTCATTCTAATTACACTATTTTAGATGGTTTTTTTTTCCCACTTGGTACAGCATACAGATTAAAAAAGCAAAGTCAGTAATGTCAATACATTTTATTTCCATAATTACAGCTGAAGAAAATCTTTTTTTTCTAGCAAAATATGTTAAATGAACAATTTCTGTGGGTCACTGTCAATTCTAGGCGAGGAAAGTAAATAACGGTTGCTATGGTGGCACTTGTCTGATTTTTCAGAATATCTGACATTTCTGTGCTGTTCATCGGTTATGGGAAGTGTGTCTGTTGCTTGTTTGTTGTTGAGATGGGTTTCCTAGTGTTCAATTTTTTGATATCAGTAATCCTCGATGATGTCATAGATGCCCATTGATGACGTCATAGTTATGATGACATCACAGTTACTATGACGTCATCAAACAAGACAGTAACATCATAGTATCACTGTACTGTTTGTTTTCTACATGCACATGATCTCAAGGCATCATATTTCACCCAAAAAGAAATTTTATTCATGAAAACTACAAACCTATTCAAGTTTTCATTTTTCAGATTACCTCCCTTTGTTGGTAGTTTGAGAGCAGAATTGGTAAATAAACCTGTCAGGAGAATTCATATTACTCGGTCACTATTAAAGTGAGAAAAGACACGGATACATCGTTGTGTTCATTGTCTCATTTTCCAGACATTTTAAAGGTTTTAATTAAATTTTGGGAAAAAGAAAGTGATGTATAAGGTAGCAGTATACAGTAGAGGGTTGTGGCCATGGGTGATATTTTTGTTAAATGGCTAACCCCTGTATAATGATATGTAAAAAAAATATAAATAAAACTGTACTAAAATTGGTACAGGCATGATGAAGTGGGCTATGTGAGCTTCACATTTGTAAAAAAGAAAGAAGATTTTTTTGGTTCGAGAATAAAATTTTGGCCATAATCCGAAAGTGTGCGTACACATGAAAAGCTAGCTTTACAGGAGGTAAAATGTTGACAACAACACACGACGCAAAATTGCAAAAAATCAAGTTTTACAACTTTACTGGAACCCAGATGATTCTGCAACCAGGTAGGTAATCTTTAATTTCAGACAGAGCTTAGGAAAAAAAAAAAAATTTGCGGGGGTCAAATTTTGGGTTAAAAAAAGCAATTTTTGGCATTTTTTGGTAATTTTTGATGTGGTAACCATGGTTTTCACACAAGTGACATACATAGAAAAAATAGGTTAATACACTTCTCAGTATTTTATATGTATTGTAAATGTAATGCAGTTTACAAATATATATACATGTATACATGTATACAAATCAACTAATTTCATCCATTTCTTCCATTCATTTAAAAAAAAATGTAGACAAGGATCATTTTTACCATATGAAATACATTTTTGAACCACGTAGTTTTCTTTTATTACATTAGCTAGAGCCATGACAGAAAGAGTACCATGTATAGTTCTGGTTCTGTAGATATAGACTTTGATTAGAAGAAGAACTTCATTATCAATGCGATTGTAAATGCCTGTGTTATTTACCAAACCAAAAAACAATGTTTCTTTATTTATAGGTAATGTAATTGTTAGTGCATCTGGCAACCTTTTAAAACTTGCCAGAAAATTCTGAACCTCATCATATTCCAGAACATATGCACGATTGTCTCCCTTTCTCTACTACAGAAATTACAATTAGGATTGTTTGATAAGCCAATTTATGTGCATAAGAGTAAGTTGTTAGAAATATAGTGGTTAACCTTAAATTGTAGCCAACGGAGTTTAGAATTTTGAGATGATCAAAAAGGAAAACTTTATTTTTTTCCATTTCTGTTGGGTTTTTTTATAAGAAGAATACGAAATGGTTATACCCCTTAATTCTATCAATAGAGTTTTTAAAAATATTTGGTCATTAATTACAAATTCTATATCACCATTTCGAGATTTTTTTACATCATCAGGTTGGTATACAGGGAGGCAGTATTGCAGTTTAATGTTTGTTATTGTATTATTTATAAGATTAAAATAATCCTGGTCATGTAATAAGGAATTGTCAAAACCAAATAATAAACTGAAGGATAGTGATTGCAAAGTCTATCAATATATACAAAACAAAGCAAAAACATTACTGTTCTGACAGGTATATGTTTTTCGCACATATTCCAAAACCAAATACTACAAAAATCTTAAAGTTATTGAAATGTAGATATCGAACAACAGATTTAAGAGGAATTTCACACGGATAGTTTATTTTAGTGGTAAATGTGTTTATATTGTCATGAAAAGGCAGAGTTAGTCACACCTTTAAAACAAGAACCTACTCGGAACATTTAAAATAATTACCTCTTCTGTTAGACAATATTAAAATAAATCAAATCACTTTGCATTCAGTTGGACTATTAGATGCTGTTTATCGTAACTTCAAATTTCTATTGCAATAATTAAGTTACCCACTAATTGGCATTGGTGGACAATTTTAGTTTGGTAAATATAGAACATATGTGGGGCAAATAAAAAAATTACGTTAGCAATCTCTTATTTAGTGTTATGGCTGAAGAATAATGAAAATATGAATTTGAATGTTGAAATATACGTAATCGGTTAGATATTTCATAAACAAATGTGTTTCTCAAAACACTGACTGGATAGTGGTACACCTGGGATATCGGTAGCTATACGCACGGGGCTTGATCGTTATATTTACTGATTATCACACTTTGTTTTGATGGCTTTTTCGTGAGAACATTTTTTTCATCGCAAGCACGGGGAGGCCACTACATGTGAACCATGTGTCACAAAAAAAATCATTACTTTATGATGATAACTTTATGACGGACTATTTTCCTACGCGGGTCGCTTTTTGTGGATACTATTTGCTGTTCTGGATGTCACCTGGCGGGAGCGTACCGTTTTTTTTTCGAAAAGCAATACATTCCCAATTGAAAAAATACAATCTTAAGTTGTTTTCAAATTGTTCGCTAAGTCTTCTTGAGTATTCCCATGCTTAAAACGCACGGTAATGAATTTATCATGCTACCGGTTGGTGATATTAGGTAGTGTATAGACGATAATGAAGATTTCCTATATTCTGTATAAGAATGTAAGTGTTATCTCCCCTTACAACTCTCTACGAGTAACTGCTCTAAGAATGACCAGAAATCCATATGAATTAATTGACCGTTTTGATAAAGTCTATAGTATACATGACCTATTACTATATGTAGCTTTTCTTCTGTTACAGACAGCACAACACAACTTATATTAACAATAAATTCAATTCAATGGATATGAATGTTGAATTGTGATATTACATGTAGAAGAGGAGAAGTCGAGGATGGGATGTGCAACTTCTATGGCAGCAGCAAACCGATCAGTTGTTTCAACGACAGGGTCAAACCTTTTGACAAATAAACAGCGAGATATCATCAAGAAAACATGGAAAGTGATGTGTTCCAATATCACTGGACACGGCATAAAGGTTTTTCTCCGCATATTTCAACTCCATCCGCACGTCAAACAGTTGTTTCCTTGTAGAGACGTTGAAGGGGAAGACCTCTTACGTGATTCCAACTTTAAGGGACATGCCTCAAGATTTATGCAGGCTGTCGGAGCGGCAGTCGAAAACATTGATGACATAGAAGCAGCACTCACGCCATTACTAACTGGCCTTGGAAAGCGGCAAATACAGTATACAGGTTTTAAGAACGAATATTTCGACGCATTTACAGAGGCCATGATGTATGCATGGCATGAGGAATTGAAAGGACAGTTTTCCGGTGAAACAAGCCTGGCATGGGCGACAGTATTTGAATTCATAATGCACAAACTGAAGGAAGGACACGCGGCGGCATTAGCTAACAGGGATAAGGTTCAACAGAATTTAGTATCCAATGATCAGATCGCATCGAAGTGAAAAGTTATTATTACCGTGTTATTTCCAGCAAGCCAATTCATGTCAAATGATAAATGAAACATATTGTTTGTTGTTTTATTTTAGTTGTAGGTACGAGTTTAATCGTTAGATTGTTGTTGACCTCCTAGATTTGATGGGTGCCATATGTGGCATGGACACGCTTAACGTTTTGAGGCACTTCATTTAAAGCTAGTAATTTGCAGGTAAATGTCTTTGTTTTTGTTTTTTGTAAAACAAGGAATCTTCGTCAAAAATCATTTCTTTTATTTAAAGAGAGAACAATACAAATAGTAATGTATACATAAGATATAAAACATTCGTGCAGAACTAACTTTGGACGTTTTCCATTATTTCAGTCTAATGTTTTCCCTGGAAATAAAACAATAATACAATTATATATTTCATATCAAATTTAGGATCTTACAATATGTGCTTTTATTAGAACAAAAAATCACACGTGTCCTGAAATAAAAATGAAATCAATACCTGCTCTCAAGAGAAAATAACTCTGCAATACGCAAAGACGGAATTGCTTATCTGAAGTTACATGTAAGTAAATAGACAGAAATATCTGGCAATTGAAGCATATAATGTGTTGTTTCATTCACATTTATATTGCAGTATCTGTTTTTATAAGGAGAACAAAATTTAACTACATGAGACCACTTTAAGATATATAAATAAACTATATTCTGGACAGTGTTTCTAAAGTATCGCTCTTGAAATCAATTGCGAAATAAATGGTTGATTATATTTCTAGCATAACAAATAGCCTTAGCCTGATGCTAAAATAATGCAGTAAAATGCAAAAATAGAAATTTGTGATAATGAAACCGATATAATGTACCTTGTCTGACCTTGCCTTTTATGCTATTAACAGTGACCTCATGTACATACAAAGTTATGTAGTTCTCAAGATTGTATAGTGCTAGCTACCTGGTTTATAGGTTGTAGATCAGATATTTTTTATATACATTGTATAATGAATATATGAGAGAAAAAATACTTTCTCACTATTTGGTTGTTTCTTTCTTACATTTGTGGTTGGAATTTGAGAATCAAGTAATAATTAAACAACTTAACTGAAAAAAAATCTGAGACAACATAAAAATTAATTACCGATATATGTGAACTTTCATGTTTGGAAGTAAGTTGTATATTGATGATCAATTCCTGTCGAAGTTTGGCAAGATATTTACTGTCGTAGAGATACTGTAGATGATGTGATTATTTTTTCCCATATCAGAAATCTAATTAAGTCTAATTTGTAGCTCAAGAGAATTCAAAGTCATTTCACAATGTCCAGTATCCATGCATAGAAGTTATATGGCCCTGATACAGCTAACAATTGATTGAAATAGGATTTTAAAATGCTGTAAGGATATTCTACATTCTGCTATTTTTATTTGACTTCAGCAAGGAATCATTATCGTGATTCTTGAACAAATATCAGCATGATTCTTTAAACTTACCAAATACTAGCAGAATCCCAATATTTAAGATTTCTTTGGTTAGTAATACTTATTTTATATTAACAAGTCATTCTTCACCCGCTGATCAAAGATTGTGTATTACTGTAACAGGGAGTAATAATTGTCCAAGTCAGCAGCAAACCTGCAGCACTCAGTGAGTATCATTAACTCATTCACCCCTACAATTTTAATCTGGACTAGCCCTGTCATTGATTTGGCAAGGTTCAAATGTGACTTTAGAGGTGAATGAATTAATGGCCAACAGGACTTTAGAGGTGAATGAGTTAATGGCCAACAGTAACTATTGTGTAACAGATATTGAGTGTTTTAACATTTACCCCCTTTTTCGTGTTTCTCTCAAGAGCAAAGTGCACTTGTTAGTTTGTATTGGTATGCTGTAAATATGCAAAACTTATATGTCAGGAAAAATGTGACAAATTGATGATGTTTTTGTTACTAAATTTCCTATTCCACGTAAAACTTGCACTTCACAATGTGTTAGGATCACTCTCAGTACCATCCTTGATACTACAGGGGTTATGCTCACTTTTGCTCTCTGCACCCCTGGAATATGTCATAGCAAACTTGAAGGCACATGTCTAGCTATTTGATTGGTCTCGGGTTAAAAGACATGACCAATCGCATGCCTGATACCAGTCCTTTGAAGATCACAAAGAAGCGACACCCGACTTCAAAGCCAGTCAATTTGTCAAATATTTTTTCTCGTCTCATCCACAAGGTGACACACACACTTAGCCTTCTATTTTGCTATGACATATTACAGGGGTCACAGAGCATAAGTGAGCGTAACCCCTGGAGTATCGCGGATGTCTCAGTACTTTCGAAAATTACATAGATGTGAAATTGCGAAAAAACACCCAGCAAAAATATAGGCTGTGGAAACTTTATGTATACATGTAGCTCATTGCTGGGTCAATTGATGAATTTGATATTTTATGTCATCAGCTACCATAGAGCTACAATCTCCAACTTGGCATGAAAGCAGAGTACTTGGAGAAAACCCATGTGGTCAGGCAGGGGATCCTGTACCATTTTACTTCCGATCAGGAAATCAGACCCCGAGTGTCTTGTTGAAAGATGAATGTACAGACCCCTACATGTACATGTGCCATCATTTGTGTCATTTTGCATAGTACAATTGTAATGGTGTGAAATTATCAAAAACAAGTCCCGAACAGTTCTGTAACAGGTACCTACCTGTCTGATATTGTACCTGTATGATGTATGATATTGTCAGGGTCCTGCTGATTGCTATGTCAGACAGTACAGCAACCTATACACGCCTTGTTCATATATATTTGCTACGCTATTTTATGAATGAGATATATATGCATCTTTTTAATAAGAACTAATTGTATAAATGTTCATTCACAGATTATGATATTTATTATACACACATGTATATATGCTATTTTTGCTGCTTTATAAATGCTTATTGTTAATAAAGTGATTACTGATACAGATTATACATGGTTGTAATGATCTAGTAGTTTTCATTATTATTCTACTGGTTCAGTATTTCAACCGGAGGTAAGCTCCATTTTATAACATCATGAGTTATATATACCTTATTTTGATTACCTAGCTATAGGTGAACCTTCATTATATTGTGGGTAAAAAATGGTTTGATTGGATTGTAAGTAAATCTAGATAAATTGGATGATATTGTAGATTTATTAGCACCTTCGGATTAAAGGTAAACACAGCTGTTGAACTGTAAGTTAACCTACATATGTAGATTTAATGGATTATAAGTAATGGATTATAGATAATACTAGTGTAATGGCCGGGTCATAGATGAGTCGTTGTCTTTTGGATTATAGGTAGAGTTTTGCTCATTTTCTTTTTATCAAAGATGAACCTAGCTATATTGGATTACAGGTAAGCTACCTCTGTTGAATTAAATATAAATCTAGCCTTATTGGATAATAAAAATCTATGTCTGTTGGATTAAATATGCTCCAAGTCCAGACTCTTGGATTGAAGGTAAACAGCTTGGTGGGATTACCAAAAATACATTTAGGCTAATTGGATAATGTAAACATAGAGTGCACCAAGTCCAGGTTATTGGGTTGTATTGTAGGTTAATTTCCTTTTTATATTTGAATGTTAACATAACCCTGTTAGATTTTAAAGCAGATTTAGCTATATTGGGTTTTAGGTAAACTTGACTCTATTAAATTGTAAGTATATCTTGTTCTTATTAGATGATGGGCCAGACTAGCTCTATTAGATTATTGCTACACATTGATCTACTGACCGAGCTTGTTCAATTAGAGTATAGGTTGAATTAGCTTAATTTGGAGATTTATAAAAACTGTAAACTTTTTCCTACTGGATCTCGGTTAAACCTATAGCTAGTTGTATCTGATTATAGTTAAACCTACCTAAATAAAGATGAAGGGACAAAATTCAAAATGTCTTCTGTAATGGACACGAAAAATGAACTGATTAGCAAAGTGCACTTTTGATGTAAATGTAAAATGTTATTTTGACTTAACTGCATCTTTGTTTATCTACTCAATATTCAAATGTGATGTTTCTGTGATGAAGATTTATTAACAGGATCTCCAACAAAACCCCATGGGATGTGCATCATTGCAGATGTCGCTCACCTGGCAAGAAGCCTAACTGAGCTTACCCAGTGACGTAGCATCTGTCGTCAATATTTTACTTTGAAACCACATAATAACCAATTATAGGTGTAGAGTAATGGTATTTTGCCAATAACATGCTGGGATGGATGGCTCTCAAACTTGTTCAAATAAACGACATTGACCTTCTTTCAATGTAACGGGGGTCATATGACTCCTAAGGAAGGGATTTATGAGATTGTTCCAATGACTCTCGAGGTCACAAAGGAAGTCCAATTGTGAGGAATGAACATATCTTTCAAAAAATAGATCCATATTGTGTAAAATAATAACAATTAACCTTCGTTAAATAATTGTATCTTTGGCTGATTTTTTAAGGTCACAGATGTGGAATGAATAACAGGTTAAACAATGCAGGCTCATTTGGCCTCTTGGTCTCTTTGTTTTAAATTGTAACAGTTTTATCTCCAGTCTCCATCGTACAACGACGACAAAAAGAATCCGTAATGAAAGCTAATCGTAGTCAGTTAGGAAGAAAAACACACGATCGCGAAAAAAGGTCATCGGCTTACGGTAATTGAACAAAATGGCTTACGCTAGTTGTATTGGTCAGCAGGCGAGTTATATTCTCTGTTAGTATTAGCCTGATAAATAACGCACTTGCTAGTCAGGGTTAGCTTATTTTACACAGGTGCGCCTCGTGTGATTGAATCAAAATCAGCGATATTGACAAACCTAATCCGATATCACGCCATCATCTGACGTAAATCATATTGTTTAAAATCAGTTTATTAGCCTTAAAAGTATTTCAGATAGAAAGTTACAGAAGGTAATTGTGGTTAAGGTATTGCGATCGTGCTTACACGTCACGTGTATTAGCTAGCTGTCGTCCCGATGTTAATCAAATGACTTTATATTCCATTAGGTGTAATTATTGCTACAATTCGCTAATGGTAACCGATGGACGCCGCGGATAAATCAGAGATAGGTAGACATACTGGATCAATAGTCTGCGACACAGAAACTGTTTGTCTTGAGGTTTTTCTATGCGTCATCAGCTTTAAATGTTGGTGATTTCATCTGCTAATATATAGTGAAAAAGAACACAGTTTAATGCATAATACTAGATGTGGCCATGATTATTTCATCGCCCCTTTATACGATAAATTTCATACATTTCTACATTACTGAGTTTTCCTGAAGTCGTTGGTAGTGCTATTGAAACAAAATTCAATAATATGGTGGTTTTTTTTTAATATTCTTCTTCCAATATTGTCATTGATTTTTCCGTTACTCGGTTTTCAATATATAAGTGTATGACGTATTATCCAGGAAAAAACATCTCTGCACCATTTTCTTATGTGCCTTACTAAATTGTATTACGAAATCATATTTCCCAGATTATCTTATGAGACAAACAGAGAAATTGAAAATTTAGCGTTATGAACATTCAGAAAATTGTCTTACAGTAGACAAAAATGCCTTGATATCATTAAAATGACTTAAGAATTCAATGAAATATCCAATAAATCATTAGATATATTGTCAATTGATAAAGGGTTGTGAAATATGTGTGGCCACGAACTGTAGTTCAGAGCGGTAAAAGAGAATATCAAATACAGTTTTAGCACAAATTTGGCCTCACCTCATAATAAAAAAAAAAGCATAACCTGTCTTTACAGCCATCAAGTGAGACTGAATCCAGCGTTGAATGTCTGTTTGGCAGCGCAAGGTCGGGACAGAAGGTTTTCTTAACAGTAATGATACAGAAAATGTCGCTGTTAAGGCTACCAGAGTAAACAGGAACAGTCCGAACGGTTTATTGAAAGTGACATGGTTCTTCGATTAGTCC
Source organism: Mizuhopecten yessoensis (assembly GCF_002113885.1). Taxonomy (NCBI): domain Eukaryota; kingdom Metazoa; phylum Mollusca; class Bivalvia; order Pectinida; family Pectinidae; genus Mizuhopecten; species Mizuhopecten yessoensis. The sequence continues at coordinate 734,846 of NW_018408892.1, read as the reverse complement.
TCGCTTGAAGGGAGCGTTTCAGTCATGCTTGGGTTCCCTTTCACTCAACGGTTGAATGTCGGCTATATTAG
>NW_018408892.1:629358-734329 GCF_002113885.1 Mizuhopecten yessoensis | reverse complement strand
ATGGCCCAGCAATACGACCATTAGGACTATACCGGATCACGCGAAAGTCTCAATGGCCCAGCAATACGACAATTAGGACTATACAGGATTACGCTAACGTCTCAATGGCCTAGCAATACGACCATTAGGACTATACAGGATCACGCGAAAGACTCAATGGCCCAGCAATACGACCATTAGGACTATACAGGATCACGTGAACGTCTCAATGGCCCAGCAATACGACCATTAGGACTATACCGGATCACGCGAACGTCTCAATGGCCCAGCAATACGACAATTAGGACTATACAGGATTACGCGAAAGTCTCCATGGCCCAGCAATACGACCATTAGGACTATACCGGATCACGCGAAAGTCTCCATGGCCCAGCAATACGACAATTAGGACTATACAGGATTACGCTAACGTCTCAATGGCCTAGCAATACGACCATTAGGACTATACAGGATCACGTGAACGTCTCAATGGCCCAGCAATACGACCATTAGGACTATACAGGATCACGCGAAAGTCTCAATGGCCCGGCAATACGACAATTAGGACTATACAGGATCACACGGAAGTCTTAATGGCCCAGCAATTCGACCATTAGGACTATACCGGATCACGCGAAAGTCTCCATGGCCCAGCAATACGACAAATAGGACTATACAGGATTACGCGAACGTCTCAATGGCCCAGCAATACGACCATTAGGACTATACCGGATCACGCGCAAGTCTCCATGGCCCAGCAATACGACAATTAGAACTATACAGGATTACGCGAACGTCTCAATGGCCAAGCAATACGACCATTAGGACTATACAGGATCACGCGAAAGTCTCATTGGCCCAGCAATACGACAATTAGGACTATATGGGATCACACGGAAGTCTTAATGGCCCAGCAATACGACCATTAGGACTATACCGGATCACGCGAAAGTCTCCATGGCCCAGCAATACGACAATTAGAACTATACAGGATTACGCGAACGTCTCAATGGCCCAGCAATAAGACCATTAGGACTATACAGGATCACGCGAAAGACTCATTGGCCCAGCAATACGACAATTAGGACTATACAGGATCACACGGAAGTCTTAATGGCCCATCAATCGACAGGGAAAAACAAAAAACGACCGACGGGCTGGGAAAATATATATATGGATATACAGTGTATAAAGATTAAGGAAAAAGGTTAAAACGGAAACAATGTTTAGGGTTGTTGGTTGAACAGTTTACGGGGAAAAGTGGTCATTCGATTTAAGCACAGGCTCTTGCAGTTATATAAGTCACGAAACCTTTAATGTAACCGATCTCAAGGTCATTATTACAGGGCATGGATATGTTTTTCTTATAAAAGTTTATCAATTAAATAATAACAAATTATTGTGATTCATAGTACACGTGATTAGAAAATGTTTTGTTAATTTATGTATCATAATCAATTTTTGATCGGTGATCGGATTTTTATATCATAAATCACGTCCCGCTGTTCTGTACTTTATCACATTTGTCTATAAGCTGTCAATATATCAATGACGTTCTAAAGCCATTTCTTCATCAGCTGCACCATATTCAGGACATGTCTAAACGTCACGTACGTATATACGGTATCTATTACTCCTAAGATACTGTTCGTGTTTCTTTGCGGTTCTTAATTGGTTCATTGCCTTCAACAGAAAATTGCAATTTTCTTGACACAAACGTTATTTCTAAAATCATATATCCATGACAACAACACCATAGTCCCAAGTCTCGTTCGGTGGCCACGCTACATGACACTATTATTTGATTAGTGTTGCTGATGATACCACCGATATTTGTCGCTATGTGAGATGTCTGTGATGTTACTGATGCTGAGATGCTTTGTATAGACGCACGAGATTGCTGATGGATTAAAAGGACGTGTAATTGCTCTGATGTTGCGGTCAGGCAATGATAGTGACGTGTTGTGGCAGCCATAATTCAAACATGATGTCTCTGTGTGTGCCGCATTTCAGCATGGAGGAATAAAAGGTAGGTGTACTGTAGAACATTATTGATTTACTCTTTTTTTTTCATTTTTAAAGTATTTAGACAATGAAACGTTTACAATACAGACTGAATCATAATCAAAACAAATTTAAATCCATGCTCTTGTCAGAAATTGTTCAAACCGTATTGAGGTGACAGCAGTGGTCCTATAGTCAGAATAAAATCTGTGTATCTGTGTAAATACAAAATAAATCGTTTTTAAAAAATCTCTACTCATATCATACTTCATAGATTTTAATCATTGAAGAACTGAACATACAATATATAAAATAAGCCTTTTTTATATTTAATGCTTCATATTTTATATTGTAGATTTAAAATCATATAAGGGTTCAATGAATGATTGGCAGGTTTTGCTGTGAACAAAAATAGCATTGACGTCTTCAGATGTTAGATATGATGAGAAATCGTGTTCTTTACTTAAGTGGATAGATTGTAAAATGATAAAAATAGTGTTCATGACTTAAGAGGTTAGAATGTATATGATAAAAAGTCGTGTTCTTTACTTAAGAGGTTAGATGGTAAAATGTTTAAAATCATGTTCATGACTTAAGATGAAAAATGGTGAAATGGTAAAAATCGTGTATATGACTTTAGAGGTTAGATGGTAAAATGAAGAAAAAAGAGTTCATGACTTAAGAGATTAGATGGTAAAATGGTGAAAATAGAGTTTATGGCTTAAGATGTTAGATGGTAAAATGATGAAAATAGTGTTCATGACTTAAGAGGTTAGATGGTAAAATGATGAAAATAGTGTTCATGACTTAAGAGGTTAGATGGTACAATGATGAAAATAGTGTTCATGACTTAAGATGTTAGATGGTAAAATGAAGAAAATAGTGTTCATGACTTAAGAGATTAGATTGTAAAATGGTGAAAATAGAGTTCATGGCTTAAGATGTTAGATGGTAAAATGATGAAAATAGTGTTCATGACTTAAGAGGTTAGATGGTAAAATGATGAAAATAGTGTTCATGAATTAAGAGGTAATATGGTAAAATGAAGAAAATAGTTTCATGACTTAAGAGGTTAGATGGTACAATGATGAAAATAGTGTTTATGACTTAAGAGATTAGATGGTACAATGATGAAAATAGTGTTCATGACTTAAGAGGTTAGATGGTAAAATGAAGAAAATAGAGTTCATGACTTAAGATGTTAGATGGTAAACTGATGAAAATAGAGTTAATGACTTAAGATATTAGATGGTAAAATGAAGAAAAAAGTGTTCATGACTTAAGAGGTTAGATGGTACAATGATGAAAATAGTGTTCATGACTTAAGAGGTTAGATGGTAAAATGGTGAAAATAGAGTTCATGGCTTAAGATGTTAGATGGTAAAATGATGAAAATAGTGTTCATGACTTAAGAGGTTAGATGGTAAAATGATGAAAATAGTGTTCATGAATTAAAAGGTTATATGGTAAAATGAAGAAAATAGAGTTCATGACGTAAGATGTTAGATGGTAAAATGATGAAAATAGTGTTCATGGCTTAAGAGGTTAGATGGTAAAATGATGAAAATAGAGTTCATGAATTTAGAGGTTAGATGGTAAAATGATGAAAATAGTGTTCATGACTTAAGAGGTTAGATGGTAAAATGAAGAAAATAGAGTTCATGACTGAAGAGGTTAGATGGTAAAATGATTAAAATCATGTTCATGACTTAAGAGGTTAGATGGTAAAATGATGAAAATATTGTTCATGACTTAAGAGGTTAGATGGTAAAATGAAGAAAATAGAGTTTATGACTTAAGAAGTTAGATGGTAAAATGATTAAAATCATGTTCATGACTTAAGAGGTTAGATGGTAAAATGAAGATAATAAAGTTCATGACTTTGGATGTTAGATGGTAAACTGATGAAAATAGTGTTAATGACTTAAGAGGTTAGATGGTAAAATGAAGAAAATAGAGTTCATGAATATAGAGGTTAGATGGTAAAATGATGAAAATAGTGTTCATGACTTAAGAGGGTTATATGGTAAAATGAAGAAAATAGAGTTCATGATTTAAGAGGTTAGGTACTTACAACTGATACAAAAGCTTGTCTTATATATATATATTTATATTTTTTCAATACAGTGACAATAATAATGGATCAGTAATTCATTCAGATCATATAATAACCTATTTGTCACCAATTATCTTTCATATCACCACTCATACCATACAAATTATGCAAAACGAAATTTGTATCACTAAAGACTGCATAGGGATAGGTATTATTTCATTTACTAGCACTCTGTATTGCTCTAAGGAAGAAAGAGGGATAAAAGGAGAGAAAGAGAAGCTGGTAAGAAAACAAAGAAGAGAAAGAAGAAAAGATAAAGACAGATATCAGACAAGCATGTCAGGCAAGGAATTCAAAACAGAGCTAGATACTAATTAAAGTTAAGTAACAGAATTGTTACTGAATAATTAAGATATCAACCTAAATCATGTCAGATTTTAGGCGAAATCAACTAATTTCATCCATTTCTTCCATTCATTTAGAAAAAATTGTAGACCAGGATAACTTTTACCATATGAAATACATTTTGAACCACACAGTTTTCTTTTATTACATTAGCTATAGCCATAACAGAGAGAGTACCATGTATAGTTCTGGTTCTGTAGATATAAAATTTGATTAGAAGAAGAACTTCATTATCAATGCATTGTAAATGCCTGTGTTATTTACCAAACCAAATAACAATGTTTCTTTATTTATAGGTAATGTAATTGTTAGTGCATTTAACAACCTTTCAAAAAAAGACGGAAAATTCTGACCCTCATCCCATTACCAGAACATATGCACGATTGTCTCCCTTTCTCGATTACAGAAATTACAATTAGGATTGTTTGATAAGCATATTTTATGTGCATAAGAGTTAGTTGTTAGAAATATAGTGGTTAACCTTTAATTGAAGCCAATGTAGTTTAGAATTTTGAGTTGATCAAAAAGGAATACTTTATTTTTTTTCCATTTCTGTTTGGGTTTTTTATAAGAAGAATACGAAATGGTTTTACCCCTTAATTCCATCAATAGAGTTTCTAAAAATAATTGGTCATTGATAACAAATTCTAAATCACCATTTCGAGATTTTTTTTACATAATTAGGTTGGTATACAAGGAGGCAGTATTGCAGTTTAATGTTTGTAATTGTATTACCAATAAGATTAAAATAATCCTGGTAATGTAATAAGGAATTGTTGAATTTTCACAGCCCCTTCCCTTTTTTAAATCTTATAATTTTATCATAAACACAAGTTTCTGTTTATACTTGAGCTGCAGTGTAAAATCAAGATTCTCCTTTCTTCCTTTTTCTGTGGACTTTCTCCTTTTTGCTTTGCTATTTTTTTTCTTCTTATCTACTCTCTCTCTCTCTCTCTCTCTCTCTCTCTCTCTCTCATAAAGACAATACATGTGTGCACGTGTATCATTACATGTACTGGCGCCAAGTATATCAACTGATGTAAATAAGAGTATATATGAGTCGTGTGATGTATGAATATATAATATGAAATGTTTGATTGTAACTATACCAGGTTTTGCGGAAAAATCTTGAATTAAAAGAAAATTACAAAACCAAATAATAAACTGAATGATAGTTATTGCAAAGTCTATCAATATAAACAAAACATAGCAAAAAATACTGTTCTGACAGGTATATTGTTTTCGCACACATTCCAAAACCAAATACTACAAAAAAAAAGTTATTGAAGTGTAGATATCGAACAACAGATTTAAGAGGAATTTCACATGGACAGGTTTCTTTAGTGGTAAATGTGTTTATATTGTCATAAGAAGGCAGAGTTATTCACACCTTTAAAACAAGAACGTACTCAGAACATTTAAAATAATTACCTCATCTGTTAGACAATGTAAAAACAAATTAAATCACTTTGCATTCAGATTGACTATTAGATGCTGTTTATCTTAACTTCAATTTTCTATTGAAATAATTAAGTTACCCACAAATTGGCATTGGTGGACAATTTTAGTTTGATAAATATAGAACATATGTGGGGCAAACAAAACAGATACGTAAACAATCTCTTATTTAGTGTTATGGCTGTAGAATAATGAAAATATGAATTTGAATATTGAAATATATGTAATCGGTTAGATATTTCGTAAAGAAATGTGTTTCTCAAAACACTGACTGGATAGTGGGACAACTGGGATAATGGTAGCTATACGCACGGGGCTTGATCGTTATATTTACAGATTATCACATTGAGGGTTTATTTGTGAGAACAATATTTTCATCGCAAGCACGGGGAGGCCACCACATGTTACCCTTAAAACTATGTATTTTTTTTTAAAACAATATCATCGTCATTGGCTTCTCATATGTACATTTACGCTTGTTACTTTCACATTTTTTTTTATTACTTTATGATGATCACTAAATGACGGACTATTTTCCTAGTTTTTTGTGGATACTATTTGCGGTTCAGGACGTCACCTGGCGAGAGCATGCCGTTTTTTTCTCGAAAAAACAATACATTCCCAATTGAAAAGATACATTCTCAAGTTTTTCTCAAATTGATCGCTACGTCCTCTTGAGCATTCCCATGCTTAAAACGCACGATAATGAATTTATCATGCTACCGGTTGGTGATATTAAGTAGTGTATAGACGATTTCCTATATTCTGTATAAGAATGTTGGTGTTATCTCCCCTTACAACTCTCTACGAGTAACTGCTCTAAGGATGACCAGAAATCAATATGAATTGATTGACCGTTTTGATAATTCCTATAGTATACATGACCAATTTCTATATGTAGCTATTTTTCTGTTGCAGCACAACGCAACTAATATCAACAATAAATTCAATGGATATGGATGTTGAATTGTGATATTACAGGTGGAATTAGAGAAGTCGAGGATGGGATGTGCAACTTCTATGACAGCAGCAAACCGATCAGTTGTTTCAACGACAGAGTCAAAACTTTTGACAAATAAACAGCGATATATCATCAAAAAAACATGGAAAGTGATGTGTTCCAATATCACTGGACACGGCATAAAGGTTTTTCTCCGCATATTTCAACTCCATCCGCACGTCAAACAATTGTTTCCTTGTAGAGACGTTGAAGGGGAAGACCTCTTACGTGATTCCAACTTCAAGGGACATGCCTCAAGATTTATGCAGGCTGTCGGAGCGGCAGTCGAAAACATTGATGACATAGAAGCAGCACTCACGCCATTACTAACTGGCCTTGGAAAGCAGCATATACAGTTTACAGGTTTTAAGAACGAATATTTCGACGCATTTACAGAGGCCATGATGTATGCATGGCATGAGGAATTGAAAGGACAGTTTTCCGGTGAAACAAGCCTGGCATGGGCGACAGTATTTGAATTCATAATGCACAAACTGAAGGAAGGACACGCGGCGGCATTAGCTAACAGCGATAAGGTTCAACAGAATTTAGAATCCAATGATCAGATTGCATCGAAGTGAAAAGTTATTATTACCGTGTTATTGCCAGCATGTTTGAAGAACATTTGATGGTGAAAGCAACACATGTTGTTTTTGCAACATTCTGTCGGTACGTTTTTTGACAGTTTGAAGTTTAAGTTGTCAAATCAGGACAACCTGTTTTTGTGTGACAATTTACAATTTTAACTCATAAAATCTTCCAAACTTCCCGTGTTGGACTTTTAGAAATCGTTATGTATACACCAGTCTAGCTGGACACGTTTTACAAATTACGACGACTTAAACATGTCGTCAATTCATGTCAAATGATAAATGAAACATATTCTTTGTTGTTTTATTTTAGTTGTAGGTACGATGTTAATCGGTAGATTGTTGTTAACCTAGTTTTGATGGGTGCCATATGTGGCAAGGAAACGCTTAACATTTTGAGGCACTTCATTTTAAGCTAGTATTTTGCAGGTAATGTCTTTGTTTTTGTTTTTTGTAAAACAAGGAATCTTCGTCAAAAATCATTTCTTTTATTTACAGAGAGAACAATACAAAAAGTAATGTATACATAAGATATAAAAAAAATCGTGCAGAACTAACTTTGGCCGTTTTTCATTATTTCAGTCTAATGTTGTCCCTGGAAAGAAAACAATAATACCATTATATATTTCATTTCAAATTTCAGATCTTACAATGCATGCTTTTATTAGAATAAAAAATCACACGTGTCCTGAAATAAAAATGAAGTGTTTAAGAAAGTATACCTGAGCAAAGCAATATAAATTAGTAACGCTATTTTACGACAACAGTAATTATAAAGTAATTACTTTTTCACCTGGAATGCTTTTTGTTTCGTTCCCTCAGCATTTTTATAGAAAGTATGACAGAGTAATGTCAGGATGCAAGTATACATCGGGATAAATACAGTACTGTAAATATCGACACTTTCGCGGATCAGAATGTTACCTATGTAAAACAATTTTTTATCGACAATGCTTCTGAAATTTTCCTTTCATAACATATAAAAGTTGAAATAGGGCAAAATATTGAGACTGTGACTAATTCAGCTTTTCCTGAATTACGTCGTGTACTTACATGACAGCCACATTCATTACAGACATCACAGACACCAGAGTTCTTCAGCACTGTGGACTGGTAGAACTTCGTCACTTGGTTACCTATTTTGTAAAAGAAATAAAGCATTTAAATACGTTAAATCCTATCTAGCGGGATGTATGTTTAGAGGAAATGTCGACTTGACAGTTCCTACTAGTATATTCTTGACCCTTTATGGTTTAAATCATTGTAGGACAAGTTTCAGACTAAATCCTCGCAAAATATGAATACCTACTCATCCCATGTAAATCGCACGTAATTTGATCATGCCAAATGCTATGCTGTATACATGTTTGCTTTATTTTTTTTGATGGCATAGCTATTTTTGAAGCTGAATATATATATAAAAAAAACACAAGACAGTGAATATCTAATGAATTAGTACTTTGCGACAGTCGGTCTTGTAGGTTTTTACATAATATTAATATTGTTCAGATATAGTTTAACAACTAATAAATGAACAGTATTAATTATCTTTTCCTGTGGATAACTTACTCCGAAAAACGTACTCGCGAAAATAAAATAATTGAAATATTTCTGCAGAATTGTCTACTGTATATTGAGAGTATGTAAATATATTCAACAAGATTTATCTTACTTGGCTCATAGTAGTCATAGACTCTGATAGGAGCCGGCTGCGACTTGGCAACTTTGTCCGTCCTGAAGGCGTCCATAGTTACACACAGGGGAGTCGTGGTAATCTAGATAAAGTGAATTCGGATTACAGATTAGACATTAATGACTGTATATATAAGTAATATAAAAATTTAATAAAGCTCTGACACTTTACCGAAATGACTAAGGATTTCGTCGCAAAAAATTGGCCGTTTCGGTCAAAGGGTAAATACGATCCTGTCGACAAAAACGAGGTTGACGAGTTTCGAATCGATCTCTTCGATATACCCACACAGAAACACGCCAAACACTAGCTGATGGATGACTTTCTACTAATTTTTAATCTACACTGTCTGTATCATTTAAAAGCAAATTATGCTTTATGAATAAATATATATATATAAATTTGTGCCGTCAAAAGACACGGAGCATTAGCAAATACAGACCTCAGACTATAGATAATGCTTCCAGTTCATCAATACATATGTATGACTTATGTTTCTTTCTGTGATAGAGATAGAGTGAAACTATTATGTTATACGGACAAGAAACTGATTTTTTTCACAAGTTAATGTTTTTTTATTTGGCTGTGAGAAGTGACTCATGGCAAAGGCATCGTATGCTGTTAAGACACTGTACATTAATTTGAGGTCATTTCATCATTTTAAGGGATTGTGTTGACGTCGATAAAATTATCTCGGGAAAAATGCTGGTAAAATGGTGCTTTTCAGATAGTCATTTTTCAGCAAGAATTTGGTCTAGAGCAAAATATAGATAATTGTTCTTTAGTTAAGATTTCGTCGTCGCAATCAATGAATGATTAACAACAATCGGAAGAGTCATGGGAAGAAGTTCTTTAAATTAAATGAAAAAGCTATCATTCTTATTATTTTTTGAAAGCTATAACAGTTAACTATTCGTTGTTGTTATTAAACACGTTTAACGAAATATCTCATCTTAAGGCTAAAAGTGATACCAAGCTTATTAGAATAATATCAGAATCAAGACGGCATATCTTGAAACGAGCTTACGATGCATTCACTTGAAACGCAACATGATGTCGTCACAAAGATATTACCAAATGGTACCACTTGTTGTGGAAGACACTTGAGTTTTCGAAATCGTTACTTGTGGTGATCATTCGTTAATAGCAGTTTAATATCCTAGTTCTAATGATACTTATTGATCAGCATATTGTACCACCAGTCAATGTTTGCTGATATAAGTTACTTTTTTGAGGGTTAAATAAAAATCTACCAATGTCTGCTGTTTAATTGTTGTGGATAAAAAAATCTTTCTACTTCGTTTACATTTAAATTTTCCAGTATAGATATTTAAAGTAACGTTTTGCAATAACAAGAAAACCGTATTCTTTGATCCATGACCAAAAGGACCATAGAAATACAAAAGATGAAACATGTTAATGCATTATTGAAGATAAGTCTATGCTTGGTTAAATGTTCATACCTCGTCAAAGTACAAAATGACCTTGCGATTCTCTGTCTCAGTCTTCTTCAGGGTGGCAATTTTCCCTATGCTTTCAACATCAGGGGCGAAACCGGTCGGCACTCCAACTTCCTGCACGGCCATTCCACTGGCTCCAGTTTTCAGCCACCTGTAATCCCAATTAATCGAAGCTTTAAGTACGATGGCATTGCTGGCAATAAATACATGGACTGATAAACATGCATACACATTTTCAGAAGGGTTTTTCTTGTTGTGCATATAAGAAAAAAAATGCTTTTTCGTATTTGTTAAAAAAGAGACTAACATTACTTTATACAATACATGAATTTAAATTCAATTGAAAAAAAACCACTTCTTACTTTGTACAGGATCGGACTTTTAGGGAGTTGATTGTTTCTTCGATAATCGTAACATCAACTTCAAATGATGGCTGTTCGACCTCTTGCTCAACATTAAAGAATACAGATACCTGTAACAAAATATAACTGCATGTTACGTGGGTAAGTTATTTAAATGATTTATTAATTTCAGGATTTTTAAAATGGTACACTGATATTTCATGCATAATCGTGGTATTATTATCGTTACTTGTATTTTGATGAAACAAAGCAGCAAACCTCGACTAGGCCCATTCCACTTCCGGTTCCTGTAACAGTCACGTGGCTTGGTATGGATGGGAGCTGAACAGAAATTAATTTGCAAACTGATAAAATATATGGACTACCAAATCGTAAAGCACAGTGTTGAATGGAATACAAATCTCTAGTGACAACAGTCACCAGTTTGAAAGATGTTATAAAACATACAATCTAATGTTTCGACTTACTGTCTAGCGGAAATGCTACTTTCTCATAACGAATTATATATTCAATGTACATTCTTTAGTGAAAAGGTGAAAAGCCTCTCTTTTATCTGGAAGAGGTAAATAATAGTGCACAGTGGCAACGTTATTAAGCAATTTGATAGAATATAAAAATTACTTGTTCAAACTCTAGTAGCAAAGCTCCAAATTTAAACGAGTTTCAGTACTATCTCTACTAAACATTTTCAAGTATTTTGGTGAGTTTAAAATAATAAATTCAAGTAAATATCTAATGTATTATCACCAGTATAAAATCTACTTACTTCCAATGATTGAAGTACCAATGCATTCTGTCTGGTGACGTTAAACTTGTGAGTAGTTTGTCCAGCTGTGATTCCGATTTGCATGTTGAAGTGTTCAGAATATCCGATACGAGCGAACTCGGACAAGGACTGTAGTGCTAATACGGTATCCTGGAACCAATATAAAGATGATTTTTCCAACAGTGCAATTAAAATATAAAACATTATATATGTTAAACTTTGGATGAGGTATATAATATATATATGTATATGGAATTTGAGGAAGATTCCTCCTCTTTTTTTCACTTTTGATTTTAAACCTCCCTGAACCAACACAAAAAATGCATGAATATAAATAAATCTATTATGCTTGGTGACATCGCTCAGTTGCAATTTCAATGCCAAAGCTTTCACTACAATCTTATCAACGCGACATTTATTATCTGAACTGTAATATCTATTTGGAGGTAACAAACACATTTTAAATTTTCCTAATGACGTTTATCCTTTTTCATACGTTTGTTTAATCGTAAATCTGTACTGACCTGAGTTGAAGAAAAGCCTCCATTGGGATTCCTCTGCTTTGTGATCCATTTCATGAAAGGAAGCCCTTCAGTAAACTGACCGTTGTGAGCAAACACCATTAGGCCATATGACGTCATCTCAATATCCACTGGCTTGGATTGCTGATGGGGTGGGGACCAGTAGTGGCCGGTTGAGGATGAGGCTGATTCTGGTTCATGCCAGTGGGTCATACCGTCTGTAAAGAAACAAAACCGTGAAATAAACGATATGATGATACAAAGACAACATCAAGGAAAATGTTCCAATATTATAAAAAGTATTTTTCGACCATTATAACAATTATAAAGGGTGAGAAAGGGAACAGCACAAAGCATCCCAATGTTTGTTTACAATTAACATTATTTTATATATGATATCTTAAAAAGTTTGGTAGTTTTCAATGAAATGTCATTCAAATTGTTGACAGATATGATGATATGATAGGATGTCATATGACTATGAAACACTCTATACGCTTTATATAGTATTGCCACACGGAATTGTCATCATAGGGACACAGAAGCAGTAAAGATACGAATGATAATGTTGCAATGTATTCAGTGGATTGATGTGTGTTTCTTCAATATCTTTGCTAAAAGGATAAAGAAGATTAACCTGATTACGTGGAGGGAGAGGGCATATAAGTCGGCAAGTAGAGAGGTGGCACATTCGACGCCTCACAAAAACGAAACACGTAGTTCGCCTTACACAGAGAAGGCGAATCAGTTGTGTCATAGTTTTCCAATAACCTTCTTGGTAATTAACGTTTCTACACTCCCTCACCTTTTTAGGAACAAAGTAAGTCTATATAAAACAATTATGCAACAAGCAATGCCCAACCACTGACCTCACTATTATCTAAGAAGGAATCGCAAACCTTTAGTAACTGCTGTGGCCATGAGTTTATGGAAGGTTGTTGCGGAGGAATGACTTCTTGCTAAAGTCAATGCGTAGCTGCAAATGGATAGGCCGTAGGGGTCTGTCATGGCGGATACCTCTCCCTCCAGGTATGTCTGGGCTTTATTGGCTGCTGATTGTATCCTCAGGTGCACACCCTGTAGATTTAAAAATATCACTGTTGCTTAAAAATGATTTGATATAGCATTACAAGTACTTGCTTATAATACAATATACAATAACATAACACATATTATAGTCATGAATATCTAGGTGCTTGTTATATATTCGGTTAGAGGCAATGTCCTTTAATGCGTTTTAGAACATGTCATTCAGCATTACAAGGCAGAATTGAAAACACCATAGGTTTGATCTTCAACAATTACTTATTTCCACATGTGTGTAAGACGATGACCTGATGTATAACTTACTCCTTGCAGGTCACTGTTTTCCAGTAAGGCGATAAGGACGAAGGCGGTCAAAGAAGCACCGGAGGCAGATCCACCCTAAATCAGAAAACAGATCAGACGCTTTAACATTAAGATGCATGGTCATTTGAGAACAAACATGTATAACATATTCACGTTAAAAGCAAGGAAAGACGGTCACATAAATTACATTGCTTACTATTCTTGTTTTACTAATTTATTAAGTCAATGTACCCTGTAGCAGCCTTAGCATTCTGTTATTTTTATCCTACAGTGATGTGTGTTACTGGCATAGATATCAGAGGCATACTAGGGTATACAAGAAACCAGGTACAATGAGATATAAAGTAACCAAGATATCTAATAATACCTTCAAAAATAAAGTTCAAGGATCATGAGAGAGAATCCTCATGTTATATAACGTCAATCGTCCTTCTCGTTTGATAATAGTTAAATTCATTTTGCACACTAAAATATTAGTTTCTTAACTTATTTTACACATGAACTCCCTCATTTGCATAATAACATCAACATTACCTGCATGTTCTTATGAATGATACGACCAGGTTCTGGGAAGGAACCATTTGCTGCCTGGCGGTTTATCATCCAATCAATAGCTCCGGTTAGAGTTTCATCATCGATAAAGACATGACGTTTCGCCTGGTGGAATGACTTCGCAACAAAAGCCGTTAGCCACATGCTACCCGATGGGTCCCTGTCTCCGAAAGCACTGAATGATCCATCCTTGTGCTGGAAAGTTAGTTCTCTTTGGTATCCTGTAAAAATCACATTTATTGTACATTATACAGACTGACACATTCAAAAGTAACAAACCGGAACATAACTGGCCATGTCTTATTCAGATGTAATGAATAAATTGCAATGTATCATTGCTATATTATTTGACCGATATAATTCATTCAAGTTATATTACGCATGTATGTTTTAGAAATAGAAACACGTTTCTTGTATTTGAAATTTTGAACATGGCAGAATGATATTTTATTATCTTCATATAAAGTATTGTTGACTGTTTATACATTTCGGCTTAAGATTTTCTTACCAAATACTAATCATCCATGATATTTTTAATTAAATTCATTCATCAAAATCTTTCGCATTATATATTAAGAAATGTCAAAAACATAACTAGACAAAATACCTATATAGTTTTAAATTTGATTTGTTATTTCAATATAATTATTGATAAACACAGAGGTTTTTCTAAAGAAAAAAAGTGCAATATTTTGTAAAAAAAGAATCCATTACACACATACTTTTACCTTAAGAGTATAAAAAGTAATGCATTAATACTATAAATTACTCATTTTTCGTATGACACTTACTTTTGCTTAAACCACGTACAATTTCGATCGCGGTTTCAAGAGCGACGCGATTTCTTTTCTCAGTAAATTAAAGGAGCTATGACTTTGCGTAGTAAAACAAAATCTCATGTAAAAAGTACGGAATGGTGAGTTTTCGAAATGAAGTATAGGGGTTATACATAAAGTTTACAGTTTTTATCGAAGTTAAACAAATGAAGCATATGAGCATACCTTTCTCCATAAAGTTGATCGCTTTCTCCTCGACACTTGATGTCAACTGGTGGGTATCGGTGAGATAGTTAGTTACAAACACATCAGGTGCGAAACCTAACATCGTCTGTTCTCCACATCCGGTTGGCATGCGCAAAAGTTTGTCTAGCCCATTGACCGTTGGTCCCATTAAGTCACCTACAAAAAGAAAATGAATAAGTTGTTAAAAATCTTTATTTTTTATTCCATTTAATTATTTTTCACGCAGGGAAGGTCTGCAAAAATCTTCAAAATCGATTTGATATTTCCGGAATCATACAAAACAGGCATAAACACGAATCAAGGAAATAGTCTTTCGTAAAAATATTAATCTATGTGATACAATACGTTATCATATGCTGCGTTGACAATATCGTTTAACATTCACAGCTTTTTTACGATGCTTTCATTCATTTAAATCAACTTCTTGAAAAAATATTACAGAAGAAAACATACCGATAGCCGAAACACGCACTCGCTGTGATCCGGCGACGACCCCAGCAGGTAATGTGACATCAACTGTCTCCGCGAAGTTGGTGTTGTGTTTCAGGTCAACAAGCATCGGTATATTGTACTCTTTCGGGACACCTTCAGCCTTATCGTGAAACAGGTTACATGATTCTTAGTTACTGTAATTCCTTAAAAAAACTTTCTCGCTGAATTACAAACGGTATCTAACGTCCCATCGACCGAAAAACCCACTACGTTAGTAAGGATACTTATATATCAGATTTTGATATTTTACTTATACTGATACTTTTAAATAATACTGATACGGTAATATAAAAAAATCTACATGAGCAGTAGCAAATTCCAGAATTTATCTATTTTACGTATATTTATTTCATTGCTGATAATCGATCACTTCACGGAGGGCCGTCTCAAGATCAATAACCCTGTTTTGTACGAGCGCAAAAAAATATCACTTGCGACAGAATTAAGATATTCGTGCGAACAGGAGTACAATCCATTTAAATCTTCATTCTAGGACCTATTTCAAAACTCCGAACCATTAACAGGGTTGAGGTTTTTCTCTATCCATTTCTTTCAGAGGTCATTGTTGTTGTATGCCTCCACTATGAGTCGAACTAGGGACCTATGGCCTACTATTCTTACTCTCAACCGAGTGAGCTAAAGAGAAATTCTCCCTAGTTAGGTCGGTAGTATTTTACCAGGATGACATAATAACGCAATGTCTTTATTTAGGTTTGATAGTGGAACCCATGACTAGTGGAACCCGTGACTATTAGCTATTCAGAGTAAATAAGGTTTTCTCTGGTGTACGTACCCAAAATCAGTAAAGATAACGTCATGGAAAGTTTATTATATCATAATCTTGAATAAAATCATAAATGAATTTACTAGTGCTGTTACAAAGCGCTTACCATTACAAAACATGTATACATATATATTGAAAAGACAAAAGTCCCGTTTCAAAGTAAGCCTTATTATTATATATTAATGGTTTGGATTAAGTAGCGTTTGAAATCTTTCCAAGACATGTTCCTACCTGAACATAACACAGACCATGCTGCCTTTATACGGACACACTAAAATGATGAATCGAGTTCGAAAACAAGTAAACAATATCAGCAACTGTACCTCAATAAGGAGTTGTCGCCTAACAGCGTCGGCGGCCAACGTAGACTGGGCCTTCACGTTAATACTGACAGAACCAAGACCGGCAGGAACCACAGGGAAAAAAACAGATTTTGTTCCACCAGCTGTTACCTAGAGACACAATATCGAGATCTACAGTAAGTCGTGAAACAAGGGTTCGGTTGTATTTGATAGGTAAAATATGGTTAAAACGTACTTAAAACACACATAAATGCAATCAGTAGCATACTCTATGATGATATGATTCATATCGAATAACATCTTGTATATAAAAATTACATCCTTATGGAAATATTTGAATTAATTTTTGATAATGATAATGAATAGATATATCGTATACTGATTTTCAAACATTATCTATGATGTATTTTCATAATGGTTCAGTTATTTGCATTTCATGGTTTTAAATTTAAGAAATAAAATAATTGCCGAAAATAAATAATTAAACATTTCATCGTAGATAACAAAATCGAAACGGAAAAAATTGAAACGTTCTCAATATCTGCCATATATCTGAAAAATGAAATCATTCACTGTCTTAGTTCTGCAGCATGGTTTTTGATGGACAAATATGGGATGAACTGGGAACAATGAAATTTGATGATTTAAGATAGATTTAAAATTAGGAGACTAAATAGAACTTGCAACAATTATATAACTTCATAGAGAAAAAAAACCCCACAAAAATAGATCAGCTAGAATGTAATCCTACACAGGAATGTCAACAGTATGTTCAATACGATTTCTATCCGGTATAGCGAACACGAGAAAACTTTTTTTATTATGTGTTTGTTAGACAAAAAATAAACTACCCAAGATTTTTGAATGGAAGTTAATTATCTAGTTCATCAGATAAATGCATGCAATAATTTGCTATGCGTCTACCTGGTATTGGTTATTGTCTCGACAAAACAGCGTTAAGCTAAACAAAAAATGGGATCAATGAGAGAAAAAAGATGTTTAGGAAAATATATCACGCTAGCAGTTAGCCATAGGTCATCTGTTTAATCCTCCTGATTGGAATTTGTATGTAAAAGAAATCTATGACATATCGTTTTCGTCATTTGTCCAGTATGTATAAAAGTATGCCTCTAGATAGTTTTTGGTCCCAGCTAATGTGGTAAGATTTTGAAATGACTTGATTGTAAGCAAACATTAGAATTGAAAAGTATATGTATGTCCCAAAAACATTCTAGATTTGGATAAACAATGGCTTAATTGATGATAGTTAATTGTATTTTCTCTGTTGTTATATCTGTATAACTACTTACGTGTACAGTCTTTGTTGTTGTCTGGGCGATGTAGGACTCTGTGCCATGTGTATCGAATACGACATTTACCAGATCATCATTCTTTTCTAATGTGACAACGACCTGGTATGTTAGGAAAAACATTAAATAAAACACAAAGAAAGTTCAATCAAACATGTTACTTACGGTCAACGGTGTTCAAGAACGGACTGACATTACTAAAAAGACGTCATGTAAATACCACCCTTTATTTATTCTTTTATGTGCACATTGCGATGATTATCTGCTTGCTTAATATATAAAAGTGATTGTAAGCCTTTATTTTTGTTTTACAATTATAACTTATACTATTATCCATATGTAGTTTAGCGCTTTAGAGTAATTTTACAAATTATATTGGGCGCTATATAAATGCAGTATATTATTATTATTGGATTTTTAAACTTTCCGTCAGCGCCAACTCAAAATGATCAAAATGTAAACTGTTTAAGTCTACTCCTTCAGAACAAAACAAGATATTAAAATATTTTCATTTATATATTTTTCTCTTTGAAAACACATGAAAAGAAGAATGAACAAAAACTGTTGTATGTCGTTTTGAAATTGCCAACTCTTAATGATTTTGTTATTCTGTGTCATCTGACTCAGAAATATGATACGACGCTGAATATACGTACGTCCATATCCATAGTCATATAGTTGAATACATTGGCCTGCAGTACGAGTTGTTCTCCTCTCACAACTGAGTAAGGCAATGTCAGGCTGACAAAGAATGGTCTGAAGGCTTCAACCTGTAAGATCAAAAGAGGCTGTTGTAGTTATATAATAAACGTGATCATATAATTGCCATAAGTCTTAAGTCGTTGTCGATTTATTTTTATTTATCGCGAAAGACACCGAGTGTGTTAAAACTTCAAAATATCAAAAAGCAATATATTATACATACTGATTTAAGTTCAATATGAATACATGCAATAGCATCAAAATACAACTAAAACTTTGGAACGAGAGTAATATTTTCACAAAATGAATGCAATTATGATACAATATTGAAGAAAGCAGCCTTTCCAAAACGGATAAAAGTTCATTGTTCTTGATCAATTTATAAGTTCAAAACTATTGTTTACTATGCTAAGCGTGCCTTTGCGCTTGTTGGAGCGATTCCGAGACCACTGGTGGCGTGGACAGCAAAGGCACTGGCAACCCATGACGTAATCGTATCCGGGACTGTGGCAGCAATGGTCACGTGGCCGTCTGGTCTACGTTAGTTAACAAATCGAAATTGAATGTTGTAATGGATAATGTATGCTTTGTATGTTACGACCAATCAATATAAAACAGTTTTATAGTCTGTAATACAGGTATTCGATTTTATCATATTCTTTAAGCGTTCGGAAAAAATAAAAACAAAATATTTGAGACATTTTGTCTTTAAAATATATTTGACTGCACAAAAATAATCAGATTTACTATACTCAGTATAATAGACGTATTGACATTTTATTGTTGAAAACAAATGTATATTTTAATATAAAATAAATAACAATCACGCATACTGAGCTGAATTTGAAATATATTGAGTTATGAAATATTTAACATGTGAGAGACATAAGAAGCCTATGTCAGATGAAGGTGCAGGAAGGCAACAAGTAAGGCAACAAAGAAACAACTAAGCATAACATATAAATACAAAAGAACAATTCTAGCAATAAATGTAAATAGTCATATGAGGTAAAGTTTTAAATCAACACAATTTTGTTCTGTTTTATGATTAAATAAGTATATAGTTATAAGCCGTTTGTTGCTGTAGTTTTCTACTGTCACAAATAATAAAATCTGTTTTTATTAAATATATACAGAGACAAGGAAATGATCTAGCAAGTCAGCTGTTCAAGAATACAGAGACATTTTTATTTTCACGTCTCCTAGCCGTTGCGAGTTGTAATCAGAACAACTATTGAAGATTAATTTCCCCGAGTTGAGAACACATGGCGTTTGCTTTTTTATATGGTATTTAAAATATGTATTAAATACTGCTTTTCTTCTTCTTTTTTTAAAGATACTTACTAGTCTTACAAATTTCAAACAACGAACAAATGTGTTTTTCCTCGAGATCCTGCCGTCTAAATCCAACTTATGGAAACGGAGCCCATATGTGTGATTTTAACAAGTGTCATATTTTTAATTTGGATATCGAAACTAACTTTCTTTCTCATTTTTTCAATATATACTGTACTTTTTATTTCAATTTCTAACCAATTTAAAATCAGATTTGTTTTTGCCTGAAAGCGGTGTTACGAGAGTAAATAAAAAGTCAGACTATTGTTAGCAAAGATAGGCGCTGGATACTACTAAAGCTGGGGTTCATAAAGGAGTAAGGAGAACAGACTAATAAGGGCTATTGTAATAATGACCTTCCACTGGAATATCACAGAATGTATTTTGAAAGGAATATGAGCTAACTTGGCTTCTCTTGAAATAAAGCCACTTGGTACAACGAACGTGTATGTTCTTTGTTATTGAGTCAAGCATGAAGAGCTAATTGTTCCACCATTATAGTGGTATCACTCAGTGGAAACCATAAAGTGTTGTGAGAAGAAATCTTTACCCAATTGTTTCATTGAGCCAGAGCCATGTTTCTGGAAAATCATAACGAATTGTCTCCACTTCTTTCAGCAAGGGAGTTCCTCAAATATCACCAGAGGCCAAGCCAGTTGCCGTACCAGCACCCATTGAACCACCCATAGCAGGACCCATAGCAGCACCTGAGGCCATTCCATTTATAGCCCCAAAACCACCACCACCCCCTCCCGCCATCCAAGCAGCGGCCATAGGAAACATTTGGGGGTTTTAAAACAACAAAATCCTTCTAGGCAAGTGCAAATATGATTCGGACTCAGTAAGAATTAAATTGTCCATACAAAACGAAACGACATCGGTACAGCAGGACCAGCGACGACAACTAACGTGATGAAGAATGTCCTATTGCATGGGTTCTACCTAATGCTGGTGACAGCGTCAGGATGGAGAGCGAAGGGTCGACAATTTTCTTTCATCTTGGACCATTAAATTCTAAAGCAGAAGGAGTTCACTGATCGTAATGTGAAAATACTGGGTCGGGGACGAGTGATCCTAACTTAATTTTATAATTTTGAGGTCTAATTTTGTGTTTCACATAATAAAACTTTAATTTAATACTTAGCGTATCCCTTTAATCTTTTTCAGCTTTATTGTAGTCTTCTCTCTGTTCAAGACTATTAGATACAGTTTAACGTGCCAAATGAGTTGAATATACACTTGACCCCCTTTCATGTCCTTCGAAAAAACAAGTTTTGTTTAGAGCAAAACTCGAAAGATTTTCGTTTAAATGTTATGCGGCGAATTGTATTAAGAAGAAGCCATATTTACACCGGACCACAGAGTCATGACACGTGCAGAAATATCAGGATAATTAATAGACGCCTCACATATAAAAAAAAAAAAACACTATCATTGGAAAGGTATCTAACTAAAAACTCCGTGATAATATTTATTTATAGATATAGATACTTCTATTTAACCAAACATATTTTTTATCTGAAAACAGATACTCTGAAATAGTCTACGGGAAGTGTAGAGTACATGTTTAGATGAGTATAGTAAATTATAACACGGAAAAACATTGCTAGACATTCCATACTCCCGTACTGATTAATGGGCGGCAATAAAATTAGGTTTTTGTCCACTTATGTTCTACAATAGAAATGCGCATGTATACCTAAATTTGTTAACTTCGAATGCAATGTAATATGAGAATTACCTCGGACGACTATTGAAAAAGGAAATATCATGGGAAAGGTAAAACAGAAATAAACGCGAAGTTGGGGGATGCATTCAGTTTAGTTCCATGTGTTTCTAATCGGAAACCAATAGCAACATATTACAATAAAACTTAATCACAGTGAACTTAAACAACTTGGAATGTGGATC
Organism: Mizuhopecten yessoensis; assembly: GCF_002113885.1. NCBI lineage: Eukaryota > Metazoa > Mollusca > Bivalvia > Pectinida > Pectinidae > Mizuhopecten > Mizuhopecten yessoensis. Next base: position 712,275 of record NW_018408892.1, on the reverse strand, counting down.
ATTTAAAATTGGTATGATCTTTACTGGGTATGTATTTCAAAATTATTTTGCATCTTAACACTTAGGATGGTACTTTAGACAATTGTATAATTATACCCAGGCCTAGATGAATAAGTGGCGGATGGAGAGGGGATCATGATGTAGGTTTTTCTACTTTTTGGGTTGTGCTTTATGTACGTCTTATCTAAAGCTTCACTAGCCTAGCAATCATGTGATTCATTCAATCAATTAATTAGTTAATTAGTTATTATTGAAGAAAATCAGCTGAGTGTTCTTAAAGGGCAAAGAATAAACTACCAGATACCAAGACAATGGTTAGAGAACAGTGTATCAGATTTCCTTCTAAATACCATGTTACAGAGCGTGAAACAAGAAGCAAAGCTGACATACGCACATGAAGCACAGGAAAGCATGATGCTAGACAAACATCTAATGAAGAAAGAACAATACGGATGAGCGCATTATCAATAGCGTAGCACCTGCTGTGAAAATAACAATTTATTCATAATAATTGTATGATAAATCTTAGATTTCTTTTTGTTCATTTAAGATATCCCTTCTTTTTATATTTATTCTAAATTATATTAAGCCCGCTATTGTTTGTTCTAGGTATTTGAGTTGAAAATTTTACCCGACAGTTTTATTTAGCCAGAGCCATGTTTCTGGGAAATCGGAGCGAATTGTCTCCACTTCTTTTAGCACAGGGGCAGCGTCTGGGCCTATTCCAGCGCTAACCGTGGGATATCTATCCGGGTCTCGAATTGAAACAAATACAATTTTAACATATCTTCCAGAGGATGTAGGGTCTATTTCGTGTGAAGAATGATATGGTAACATGCAGCGATATTATAGATGTCTTCGACACAACTCGGCAAGAGACGATAACTGACCTCATTAAGAATTTTACAATACGATGTAGTGTTGGTACCAGTCATTTCCATGGTTCAATGGGGTCTACTTAACGCCAATGATCATTGTAGTATCCTATACGTCTAAAGATTCACGCATAAACTGATATGGTGTCTAGTTATTAGGTCAGCAATCCGTTCCCCTGGAAACTGCGTATAAACCTCATATGTGAAGTTCAGTGCTTGTTAGTAAGTAAATATTTGACAATTCCATAATAAATACATTAATTGTTACCTGATGTAAATACTGATACATGTATACCATGGTTCCTGATTTTGTAGTAGTTACCTGTAGGTTATATTTACGATACTCAGCGATACAAATTCTACCGAAGTGTAAAAAAAAATAGCATCGCTATTGCAACAAATTTTTACATGAACTATATATGTACAAGTGGATAAGTGAAGACGTTGGGATAATATCATTTAGGACCTCGAAAGACAGAACGCTGATTTAACACCCCTATACATTCAGTGGATACGACAGAAAGCTGAGAGAGAGAGAGAGAGAGAGAGAGAGAGAGAGAGAGAGAGAGAGAGAGAGAGAGAGAGAGAGAGAGAGAGAGAGAGAGCAGGGATAATAACTAAATAACAACTAATTTGACTGGTGGGTTAGAGAAAACTTAGCATCAAAAGGTGCTATAGTACCTCTTTATATAATGGGATAGGAGAAATAGCTAAGATATTGACGCACTGAAAAAGCTTTTCATTAGCAGATTAGAAAGACAGTTTAGATAGTTCAGTAAAACTACAACTAACTATAGTGTTTATCCTACAGTCCTGTTGAGCCAAAGCCATGTCTCAGTAAAGTCGGAGCGAATTGTTTCCACATCTTTTAGGACATTATTACTAGGAATATTACCAATAGGTTCCATGGGCTTTACCATATTAGACGGAGCTACTCCGGGTACAGACATGGGGCCATGCAATGCCATATCAGTATCGGTAAACATAGGATATGCCAAACAATATAGTTTTAGAATATATTTGGAAATTCGTACCCTTTTCGGAGTGGCACCTTCGTGGGTTACAAAAATCGCCGGCGAACTGAAACAGCGTGAAAATATATCTTATACCGCGAGGAATTAAACATACGACAAACGAGTTTCACCACGCGATTTAAATATTCATTTTAAATTACCTCCCGTTGAAAATTTACCACCTTTCTGTTGAGGAAGTCATTTTTATTGTGGACGGTTAGTTAGTCAGTCAATGGATTCTAAATGGCCCGTCAACACAAAAGAGGTCATTAGGGCTAATCAATTGTTGCGGCCGGACTTGGTGAAAAATAAAGCCTTTCACTGAGGTATGCTTCTCAGGGTTATTGTAATTTTGTTTTGAAGGTCGTCCTAATTTCTTTTTTACTTTATACTGTATCATTTTTATGTGGACAAACTGTACAATATACAACCATGCACACGATGTTAAATCATATAAGCGCATCGATGCCCCTAAGTTGATTTAGTAATTCCTGTTTTCATTTCAACAAATATCCAAATCGTTGAAATGCCTTTTGCTGACAATGCCCACGGCAATGAAGCCCGAACAGCTCAAACGATTATGAGTTTAAAATCAGAGAAATAAACCCCAGAAAACATCGATATATATACCCATTTCAAGTAAATAAATAAACGTATTTAAAGCATTCCGTGTTATAATTGTCTTCTATCCATAAATCAAATCGTAATGAAACAGAAATATTTCCATTCATGCCAATCAAACCTCATGTTTTGTTCAATAAACAATGTTTCATTAACCGTATATATGACGTTATCATCGGAATTTCTACCATGTGAATGATAACTAATGAATTAAGATATAAATGGAATTTCATTCTAAGGAAAGTAGCATAAATTACTTTTTACGCAGGTATATGGCTTTTCCATTTTCATTCAACTTTTGTCTCATTTTTTATACCCGCCCGTATTGATTTCGTAATGTTTGACCCTGCGATGAATCTGGCCTCTTACTCGAAGGCAAAAATGGCGTGTATAGGCATTGCCTGTGCCAAATCCTATTCTTAATTGCAACAATAAAATAATTTTGAAATGAAAGGTAAAAATGGATGAAAATAACACGGAACGAGAACATCCAGAACATACACTGGAATATATGTTACATTTTCTAAAACAGATTGCAACTACTTTACAAAATCCATCCGCTCACGGCCGTGATTTTTGAATATTTTTATACCGCACACACTATAACCAAAAATCATTATCATCATGTCATACATAGGAAATGTCCCGATAAAACGATAATTAAAAATAAGTAAATAAATGAAATCTTTAAAGTATTTCAATTAAAGCTGGTCAATATCGTTGAAAGCGAACCTGGTGGTTGTCTGATTTTTCAGGAAGGCATAATATCGCGCAGGCTTGACAGATTTGGAGTACTGTTTTGGAAATGCGCATTTCAAATGTTTTATTTAACAACATCAGTTTATTCCTCTCGAAGAACTTGTGGTTTTGAAGGATAATTTGATGTATGACTCCTATTTAATGCCATATGTCATCTCATCTCACCCAAACAACCTGATGGCAGCACATGTATGAAACCAAAGCAATACCTACATAAACTGGAAGAGTAACATCCGCCACAGATGTAATACACTATAAGCATAACAACACAACTGACAACCGGTAAAGGCTGATCATTACATAAGAAGAACTAGAAAGGTAATGTAAGTAGAGGTGAAGAACCACAATCAACACCAGTGTCATGCAACTTTGAAAAACCTGTACGTGTAATAGACAATACCGAACATGCAAAATCTATGGTCATCAGCGGTGTAACACAGTTGTATATGAACTGTAGAATAAAAGAACCTCCCCATCTTGAGGGTGTGTTAAAGAAATCTCCAACCCGAGGGGTGATATTCTTGATTGTCTTATCCGAGGCTTTGACTCAAGGTAGGGGATGATTGTTTTCTCCAATCCTGTTTCACTCACAAATCCACCGACAAGCGGTGATATCATGAAATATAAGCGTTGATTGCATGTTTTTCTAACAAATTCAGAGTTGTCTTCGATGGTCTACGACTGTTGACGTGACGTCAATGCATTGCTAACGTGATGTCATACTATTGGTATGACGTTGATTCCGCAATTCTACACGAGGCTATCTCACCAAAGAAATTTATGATCTCTTTCTGGCTTAAAAGGGAGACACAGCTTTGAAGGGTGTGAAAATTGACAAGCAGCACCAGTGTAACTCAGCTTACATTGAACTGTAAGAGCAACAATCAACATTGGTGTACGAACAGTTCAAATGACTGCATCGATGTAAAACAGCTTTACACAATTTGCAAGAGCACCGGTGTAAAAGTTACAGTCGACACCGGAGTAACACAGATTAACATTAACTGTACTTTGCACCTTAATAGCACCGGTGTAAAAGTTACAGTCGACTGAAATATCCTGTATACAAGTGATGGAATTACATACTAATGGTGGTAACTAGTCACAGCAGAAAAGGAAGGTATACTTGTAAGTTAAGTAAAGGAGAAAGAAAGTAATACTCATTGTAATACAAGATTTATACCAGGAATTGTATTCGTTTTAATAAAAGGTGTATTCCATGACGAAATAATTAGTACTGAATATAACGAATGGCGATTACGAGATGAAGTCAATATACTCATAGTAACGAATGGTTATACAGAAAATGAGAGAATTTCTCACTGAGGTGAATGGTAAATATAGGAGGAAAGGTCTAAACAAATGTGCTGGATATTATGAAAACAAAGAGAAGGTGGTGGTGGTGATGGTGGTGGTGGTAGTGGTGGTGTTGGTGGTGGTGGTGATGGTGTTGTTGTTGGTGTTGGTGATTGTGTTGGAGGTGTAGGTGGTGATGGAGGCGGTGGTGGTGGTGGTGGTGATGGAGGTAGAGGTGATATGGGTAAGGGATAAATAGCATACTATACTTGCAGTTTGTGATATCTAGAGGAAAAGTGGGTGTTTCCGCATTGTGAATGGTATAGAACAGTGCAATGCTACATTAACTACCACAAAGAAAAGGAAAAGAACATAATGTGCGCACTACGGAATTAGTTCTACACAAACAGGGAATCTACCCGGAAAGTTCATTTTTCCTGAGCTTTTTTTCTGGGGAACTTACAAACATTGAATTGAATTGTTTTCCTGCCAACACAACCAGTCTTTCACAACCACTTAGAACGATTATTCGCGTTTCAGTCAACGTATATATCTATGTTATGTATGAATAATTGTTTGCGGAAGGAATTAATTCGCGATGGACGGTAAACGCGAATTAACGCGACACTTATTATGTTGTCAGGATTTGGTAAGAAGATCTTTTCTTAGTTAGATCCTGTTTACAAGTGAAAATTATTGGTAAAATCATAATTGATACTTGCCAGAAGATATCTTAATCTTCTCTTAATTTGACGAAAGGTAATTAAACTAACTCCCTTTGAATGTACATTTTTATGTACATTTTATATAATAAAAAAAGATAAATAATATTAATTATACATTTAAAAATTACAAATAATAGTTATTTGCAGTATTGTTTTTCATCAATGATGATAGTATGATGTTTTTACTCACAGTATGGTTCAACATAGTGATATACTAGCGCATCAGTCATAACATTTACTCCGGCGTTCTACAATCCAAATTGTATATAAACAGAAATTATTCAAATATGTGTACTAAGAATTTATTACGGAGTCTCCCAGGTTTTTTTTGTGGTTTAATTTTGTTGTATTTCTGAACACACCCTGTGAAATGTTATGTCATTTATGCTTGATTCCATCTAATCTGATCATTTTGAGGTGCTATGTTTAACAAGAATATTATCATCTGATAAATGAATATAACGATGTTATTACAGAACCGCTATTGCAGTATTTCTTGTCAAATACTATTCAATTATATAACAAACAAAAAATATTTTAATTACCTTATTACACCGAATATTGATAAATGAACTAAAGATACTTAAAATGAGTTTCTCTTGTGTATCCTTGTATTTATAAACCTGTGTACAGTAAATAATTGGTTTAAGAGCAGTAAGTTTTCATCCTAGTGGTGAATAAACTAAGGTGTGAGGTGGTAGCTCAGTATTTGTACGAACCTGGAAAATCTGTTCGGCGTCCGATCCTCCATAATAAGTTGTGAAAGGCCACCATATCATACGCTTCTTCCTTCCCACATGCATAGGCTCAGGCATGATTCCGCCCCCCCCAAATCCACCCCCTCGGAAGAATATGGGGCCGCCATTGTTGCAATGTACAATGGTGTCATACGACTTCAGTTCATCAACGACCTATAAATATTTATGTACTTTTTGAAAAAGAAAATATCTTATAAAAATAAGTAGAGAAGTGGATGGATGGACGGACAGAGAGACGGACGACATCCAACAACCGATCTATATACAAATACCCATGCATTGGGCTGGAAACATTGTGATGCTCAACACAAACTGTTTACAAACAAATATTGCATCTTCATCAGCGTAAATACAAATGCTAATTCTGTGGGGGTGGGGGTGGGGATGGCACCAGATATATGAACAAGTAAACTTGAAACTAGAATCTTATGAAGATACTATATAAACAATGAAGCTTCATCTTTAATATTATGAAAAACATAGTTGCTCTTCTATTCGACTAGGTCCAAATTTACGCATATATCTGATGTCATTTAAACATGTGTAATATTTATACCTGTCTACTTCTAAAAGTGGTCCCTATAGGGCCAGGTGTATATAGGTATCTAAGTATCTTATACTCTATCAGTAGTACCTTACTAGGCAATAGCTCAATGATATTGGAACTTTTTCAACATTTATAAAAATATACATGCAGAATATGTTTCACAAACTTTAATACAAACAAAGTATTCACACATGAAAAGAAAACTCGTAGACAGTAGTTAACCGCAAATGTTACCTCTGCAGGCGTGATGTCATTTCCGCTCTTAAGGAGAAGTACACTCTGATCTACGGCTAAAAGATTGACGATGGAGTTAGGATCAGCTGTAACGTCAACAATGATTCCTTCACCAGGCTGGGCTTTGGTTTTGTCGAACCGAATGGATACCTACAACCGTCATTGGTTTTTAATTATATTCTCACCATGGCAAACTTTGCAAACTAATGCATTTGATGTCTTTAACATGTTTAACCGACATTTTACTTACCTTTTGAATTTGATGCACAGTTTTAAACCAAGTAATGTACTACGTATTTAAGCTTGTATTAGACCCTCTAGGTTTTATTAATGTTTGAACTAAAATAAATAGTAGACAAAAAAAACACCGCATACAGGCCTACGTTTTGGTCTTTTATCTTAATTTTTCGTCAGCAACGCTGCCACAACAAACTTCAGTACCTTACCAAAACGAACGTCTAATCAGTAAACCTATTGCATAATGTTTCGGAAAAAATTGACAAAAAACAAGTATCGCACACGCCGGACACACGCGGTGTTGAACTGCCATAAGGACTTAGGAAGTGTCATACTATTGCAACGAGGTTATCGCAAAGCCGCTTGTGTTACCGCAACAAACAAACTGAGGTTTTGAGCTTAAAGGGTAAAATAAGCTTTTAAATCTAGTTGTATTAACAGTTCTACTACAACATTTTAAATAAAATATGCTGTAATGAAAATGCGTTTCTTTTTCTGCTAGTATATGATTAAATTTACCTCGTTTTCAAAAGTTCCAGAAACGTCAAAGCTTATGCTGTCTGTGACGATTTCTCCATCAGCTCTGACGTAGTACACAACGATTCTCGCATTTGGTGCCATCTTAGCATTCAGTGGGACGTGAAATTGGAATGCTTTTGCGTTGTTGCCATTTATAGATCCTGACACTGCGATACTGCCTCGGCCAAGCACCTGGTTATATACGTCACATTGTCAGCACACAAGGACAACATTTTTAAACTCAAAGTTTATAAATAATAGACAACAACAGGAATCAGGTAGAACGAAAAAAAAGGAAGTACAAAATTGACCTCAATTAACAAACCGAGGAGATACAGGGTGATACGAAACGGTAGGTAGTTTCTGCACCATTTATGCACGCGCCATGATGTCTTCATCCAAATAATGGCTATACAAGACACAGCAGATCTATTTAACATTTATGAATCTTTCAAAAAAGGATCTGCAATGTTATACCTCGATCCTTAGTAGCAATTTTAACCTTAGGCCTCACCTGATAAATTAACTTGTCGATTGGTGAGGTGGACACTACTCGGAAATCCACTACTTTGTCATGGCCAGCCTTCCAAAGACAAAAAATACAAGACGTCAGATTCTTTTTATTTTCTTCAACACAAAATATGAGCATCACAGTCTTCTGTATACCGGGGAATTCCCGCTGCAGTATGATTTCCGCTTTTTTTGTCCTTGCAATGAGGGCGAAATAATCATCACAGCATTAAGCAATAAACAACATGATATACCTAGTAATTAAACGTGCAGGGCGAAATTTAAACTGGGCTAATATGGATTATACCGGCGAAGGGCGAACATTTCCCGGTATACAGTATGTGAACGTTGAAACAAATATTTTGTAAAGACAAACAATGTGATTGACATGGAATCAAGAATAACTCTAGCTGCGGGTATGTGTTTTGCATGATATGGAGACTCAAACATAATATATTTTGGAATTATTTTGCAGAATAAATTTGCTAAATTTGTTCTGAATGACGAATGACCAATGATATAGCTTGATTTCTGAATGGTAAATTATACTACGCAACAGTGAAGATACATATCAAGTAAATACTTTGTCGATTTTTTGTCTTAATTCATTATTTAAAAAAAAAAGTTTTGATCAAATTGTTATCATTTTTTCATTGTTAAGATTTATAGAAACTTAGTATACTAATTAACCCAAATAGGACGTATTAAATAATATTTCACATCTTAAAATGTCCTTTGTCTTAAAATATCAAAATGCGAAAGACAAATCCTTATATCGCATGGAAGGTAGAAATTTAACTCACCTGTAGGTTATTTGACTCCAGGAATATCTGCATGAAGCTGTCCGAAGGAGAATAGCTCCTTTGCACGGATTGATATTGCGTAATTTGGCCATACTTAAACTGAAAAGAATTTATAACAGATTTTTACAACACAATTAAAAATTGACCCGAAAGTTCAATGTAATAAGAAAACATTTTTGTCTTCAGAATGTAAAAGGAATATCATATATCACATATTCATTTAAGATCGAATTTAGAATACATTTATGACGTACGAAGTACTTGATAATATGTTAAATTCAAACATTTTTGCAAGGCATCCTAGGGTCCCAGGTGAAATTTCGCAAGTGCCATTTGCAACTGGGATCGGGAATGGTAGATAAGTTGCATTTAATAAATATAGATACGTGCTGACTCTAATGACAGAGATGTTTTGCCTAAGAGTGTGAAATGTCATCCCATTTGAATTATACTTTATTAAGACTATAAATTTAGGCAGCAATCGTATTGTTTATGACTGACATTGACCAATTGTTGGCATCATCGATATTATGAACTCATTATGTAACATTGGCTACCTCTTTCTCTTCCTGGACAGTGGCTGTTCCATGAACATACATACATATATGTACATTGCATATGTTATTCATTTGCACTAAAAACTGACTTTTAATCAGTTTATTTTATATAGTTACAAGTAAATGCAAACATTCAATTGATTTCAGTAGGAAATTGCAATTAATATGTGTGTCGGATTGAAACTTATTAGTGTTATATTATATGTGATATATGATATTAGTTTCCGTTTCATGGTAGGTGTCATTTGTTGATATTAAATGTCAATAGAATACATTTTATTTTTTGGAAATATGAAAAGTTCCCAGTTTCATCGGATGTTGAAAGTATCAAGATAGATAAAACTGAGTTATATATGACAATAACCCAAATACTGTAGCAATAAATTATTGTTCAGATTATCAGTTTAGGAAATATTCGATGATATTAGCATAATGTCCCTAAACAAAAATAGTACTGTAGTGGTTATATACACACAACATAGAGATATGAAAGTAATTTGTACCTTTAAGGAAATACTGGTTGCATTGTGTGGAATGTCGATCTTAGCCTGGACAAGTCCTGTATATGTGAGAGTGAAGTTCTGATCAGGCAGTTGATAGTTCATGGTTTGTGGACCATAATAATACATAGGTGTAGTTGTCTCAGGCAGGTTGGCTGTTACGCTCGTTTGTACGATCAACGACTTGTTTGAGCCCGCGGCCAATGGCATGTCATCTTGTTGGACCACTTTGGCCTACAAAATAATACACATGTAAATAGAGGAAAAGAAAAAGAGAAACGAAAACTCACCTACAAGCAAACCTGCTCGAGAGACCACCTCTTTAAAAAAGCACCTATGATAAGCGAGCACTTCATATATTTTCAAAAGGTAGTTTTGGAACGCAGGCTTGAGTTAGTTTATTTGTGATTAGAAATTTCCCTTTCCCTGTATTTGCTAAAGCCATGTACATGATACATTACGAGTCCATTCAAATAGCATGTACTCTTTTAAATCACTACTATTGATTGTTATCTAAATATACGATACGTCATCACCTGCATCGTGAAAGTGAAAAGCGCATTCTGCTAATCAGTATTGACGTACTTCCCTCTGTGTTACAAAGTCCCTTTAGCTCTCACTTAAAAAACGCACTGAACAAGTAATACGTAATCAAAGGCTCGACTCCGATTAGTGCCACTTGGATAAAGTGGTCTATGACCTACTCCGGAATTTGTGTACCCAATACAATAATCTATTTAGCTTGATCTCAAATATGTGGTTACACTTTGAGGATGCAAGGACTACGTCGTTCTAGGAGGAAGCATAATGATAAAATGGTGAATTGTCCATTAGCTAACTTAGCTAGAGGGAGTTTCTACATATATTCTATCAGAACTGTACTAGGCTTTATGACTCACACAACTAAATCAGCCAATCAGCAAGTGTTACATACGATTGTAACCCCTATGTAAAATTTGTCTCCGGTCAATACAGTGCCTCTGAGTAATCAAAATAGGTAATTGTTGACATATTTTACATTGAATGAAAACTGCAGATATTGAACTTTAGAAAAATGTATAGTTTTAGTAGATTTTAAAATGTGATGGTGGGTTGATATGGGTTCAAATGTCAGGGGGTGTTCCCGTCCCATTTCACCAGTTTGGCTTGTAAACTTCCGGTTGTCAAAAGCAGACACCTGTAGCGCTCTTATATGCCACCAAACTCACCAAAAATGCATTTTGAATCCTTTGACATGTATGAATCTGTAAATGTAGACAGTTGTCACTAATATTTTCAAATATTAACGCTATTAGCTCAAAAGCCTAGTAATAACACATTGTAAATAATTTAGCTGTGTGAGCCCTTTAAACACCTAGTTTCAGACTAGATTTCTAGCTTACACATTAAAATAGTAAACTAAGTTACACTTACATAAGCAATGTACTGAAGACCAGGCTTAAATGTTGTAGGGTTAGACGGAAGAAGTTCTAACTTCTCGGCGTGGGTGTAGAAATGCATCTTACTAGTCCCGTCGAGAGTAATCTGTGTAAGACTCTCTGTAACGTTGGCCTCTACCACGACGTTCTGGTCGTTCAGTGAGGTATAGTGGGTGTAACCGGTCAGTCCCCACACAGGCAGAGTAAACTTGGCCTCCCCGTTGATCTAAACACATTATTATATTATTATATTTTTTTTTTTTTCATAATACGCTTATTATAGAAAATTATAAAATAGAAAAGCATTTCATTAATAGTGAATAAAACTGTATCTTAAACTGACAAACTGGCAAAGCGAATTGGAAAAATGAGCTAGAGCACATAATTCCTTCTTCTGTAAAAGTTTACGGAAATATCTGAATATGTAACCGACTAACGCGTCGCTACACTAAGATAATACTTCTTAAATACCATAATAATTTAACTTTTTAAGTAGATACTAATACGCAAATATCGTTTTATAATTACTGAAATAACGAACGACTTACGTCCATTGTCAGTTCCATGGTTGGGATAGCTGGCGAATGATAGTATTGAGATTGGTAAAAGTCAACGTGGACTCGGATTTTCACAGTTCCATTCACCGGTTTTCCATAGGTATACCTGTGACAACAGGGAAAAGATTCATTGTATAAGAAACATCAGGCATTGTTAAGTGATCCAGGTTGAAAGTTTACTGAAAATCTTGAAATTATAAAAACTGACGTGGTACAAAAACAGTGTCAAAATAAGGAGAAGAACAAGAAAAGGCCAATTAAGGATCAGAACAAAACCAAGGGCCAACTGGCCATCCCGTATATAAAGCGATATCGAAAATTATCTAGAGGATTTATCGTGGTCATGGCAAAGCAGCAGGCATGAAGCCCCACAAGGCGATTCGTAATATCGTACAACAATCTAAGGATAAAACACCTAGAGAAAACGTCGCAGAATACGTATAAAAAATCGGATGCAAAAACTGCGACGTATCATATATTGGAGAGACTGGTCAACACCGGAAAGATACGGAAACCCAAGAAGGTAGGGCATTCACCAGATCAGAAAGAAAGCATACGGAGTCTCAGATAAATAAACCGCCAATCACAGACCATGACACACATAAAAACCATGTGATTGACTGGAATAACTCCAAAGTTTTGGACAGTGAGAATAATCTGTTCAAGCGGCAGATATAAGGAAGCAATCTGGATACGCCACAGTGGGCCAGTTCTGAATAGAGATGAGGGGGCTCATAGACTCTCGCACATCTATGACCAAGTATTAAACAAAGCGGAGCGGAATCGAGTAATTTTGGTACATATTTAACAACTATTGTACATACCCCTACAGCATAGCCGAATCGACATGTTAAACCTTTGTGTGCATACGCTTCACTGGTTATTTGTCTGATTAAGGTTACAGTGTACATACCGTACTAGNACTAACAAACATGCAGAAAATGTTTAGAAATATCATATTCAAAGATATTAATACTGACAATAATGTAAAAGAGTTGGCTAGGCTTATCTATTGAGTATCAAATTTACATGTGTTAAAACTACCGTTTTTGGTGTTAAGATATGCACAAATTTACGATAAGATTCGAATGACGATGAGAAAGTAATACTTTGAGAAAACAAACCAATTACTTCTATAAAATATTCATGTATTATAACATATGATGAAAAAGTCAATTTTCCACCTGTACGTTGAAAAATAAATAAAATGGATGAAATCAAAATTAGCAAAATTTACCGACATCTGATCTGTGCTAGTTACTGAAAAAATGTAAATAGTTTGCTATAACGGTAAAGCAGTTCTTCAAAGACATTTATGAAATTTGTTTAAGACTAATATCGCACAAATTCAAATAGGTAAAACACACAAAGGCAAAGGTATATCCTACTGTTATTGAAAACGAATTTTGGTCAAACATAGGAGTGAAAAGGTTCCCAAGTAATTCCTAAAAGCATGGCAAAATCTTCACTATAACACATATTACGGTTGTAGTAATTATAACTTGATTTTAACTTCAGGTAGCATGTATCCTTTAATTTATTTCGTATCCATATCTTGAACTTTGATATTGGGATAAGGTGTGCCAGATTGGATATATCTGTATGACTCAAAAGCATCACACTTACTTTGCCTTCACAGTTCCTTTAATGTCTGTTGCTGACGTCAAATCGTACGACGGCAAGTCAACGGTCACTTCGAATTTCGGTAAGACTAGAATCAGAATAAGGTTTACAACATAAAAATGTCTTTTGTCAGGCCACGTCAATTGATATCGGAGTACTTTCACTTCTACGAAGTTTAATGATATGCCATTCTTCCACAATCGTCCCTGTACATTAAATTTTAAAAATCACCCATTTAAGGGAAGAAGTGTTTGCCAAACACACGTGCCAATTAAAACATTGAATTACATCTTCATTCGTGTGTTTTGTTTAAAGTCAGAACTATGGAATGTAGCGGTTCTACAACCTCCCTTCAAATTCATCATAAAAATTTAGGTCTTGTGTTTTTTACCTTGATCTTAGACACGTTTTGTAACTCCTGCTTATGTCACTTTCATATTAGAGACTTAATTTTACGTTTTTAAACCACTGACAAAATAACAGTTTGAAAGTGACCTTTGACTTTTTCCATATGTATCTTTCATATGTCTACTTCACATCGTAATTACAATTATAGCTGGAGTAGTGAATTTCCAGTGCGTGTAAAAAGAAATAATTTTTTTTCAAATAATTAAATTAATAACTCTGACTTTTAACCATTAGCCGTATGTCTTGGTGATTATCCATCCTTATGTTTTAGTGTATATGTCAGTTTCCCAGTGGTTTTTAATAGCCACAATACCATGAAGTTTCGGGTTAAAATAGTTCAAGTCTAAGGGGTCATCGTTTACAAATCAAGTAACAATAGCAAGTACCACTAAACTATATCAATTAAATAATGACAATTCTTCATTTGTTCTTTCTAACCTGTTCCGATTTAATTATTTGAAAAAAGTAGATGCGATCACATGAGCACTACTTACCATAGTGAGCAACTGTAAACATCTTGTCTTTGGTCAATCCCTGAACAGATGTCGTCAAATATATCTCAGTATAAAATAACTACTAATGATCTATGGAATGTTCTATATCACAAAATAAGAAAATAAATACATGATAATATTGCATAATCTTTTCAGAATAAAAGTCTTTATGTAGAGCTAAAATGTATCAATATCAAACGTGTTATTCAAGCGATTCTTAACTCCATAAAAAAAACCTAATGTTTATTCTAAATTTGCGAATATATAGAAAAGCGACAAAGTAATATTTCTAATAAATAGTATGTTAATATTTTCTCGAGTATATAATGTATGAGATAATCTTGACATGTACCGTACACATTACTACATTATCACATTAGTGCGTATGTCCTATACAAATTGCCTTTCTGGTGTCATATTAAGACCCTACGCGGAACAAAAACAACATTATACAATATTTATAACATGTTTTGCCTGCTTACGTGTGTCTTGACACGGATTTTCCAGTCTCCCAGTACCGGTTTCGTGTCCATTGCCATAACATTAGTAAGTACCCCGCTGGCGTCTTTCAGTCCAAACCATTGCTTAATTTTATTGCTGTTGGGATCCTTCGTAAATAAGCATATATAACGATATATGAACACTCGGTTGGTCAACATATCACGTATAGTATGCACAAAGCACCAAATTCTATATTCTTAAAGTTTGTTTTATGTCACCTGACAAGTATGCTAAGGTTATTGGAAGATAAACCTTTATGGTTTTTTTACTTTAACAATGAACATTTTCGTGGGTCAATGTAGTAAAATATAAGTTAATAGAAATACTTCAAACTAGTAATGTATTGATAATCGAAAATAGCTTCAGCCTCAATAGTATGATATATATGAATTGTTACTAAGTTTTCAACTAAATCATGCCATCTGCATTTTGTTCACATTGGCCTTAAAACCATTAAGTAATTCAATTAAATAATTACAAGTTACTTTAAATATATAAATATCTTTATATCACAGAGATTATTTTATGCTATTTCCGCGGTACGCAGAATTTACTATAACATATATATATATCAATATCAAGTCGCTTATCGTCGATGTGCAATATCAACGCCATACACAGCGTTTACAGCATATTACTTATAAACGTGTTGCGAAACATACCTAATGCAGATAGTTATTTATAATTTACATGAACGAAATGGCTATTGAACATTTCATACATTAGTACCTGAAATCTTTGAAAATATACACATAAAAAACCACAAGACGGAATTTTGAGATTGTAACTCACGTAAATCTCAATGTCCATGGGCCCACTGTAAACTGTCAAATTGGGATAAATGGCGAATGTTCGGAAATTGACTGAAATGACAGATGTTATGAAATGAATAATTTCTGAAACAAATACCAGCAAAGGCATTATGTTAAACAGAGTACACCAGTGTCAATATATGTTTCAAACATGAAGGCATACATCTATTGCTAGAAGAAACTTAAAATTTGTGGCTCATGTGTATGCGATGAATAGTCATTTTTTAAGTGTGATTCTCAGTATAAAGTGTTTCTTTTTGTCAAAGAAACATTTTGTATGCGTTGTAATTTGTGTTGTTTATGAAAAGTGAATAATAGAAAAAATATCTTCAAATCAAACTCGTCTCGTTTGTCGGTGAGGTGATCATGATTGTATATGTGTAAGCAAATGCCGGGGGTATGAAGCAAAAACAGAACTTTTAAGGTTATTTAATATCAAATGGGGTATAAAACATTCGCAGGTTTCTTTTTGAATTTCTTTCTTCAAAAAAATAAGTATATCTGAATGTGAAATTTAGGAATCGAGCTAGTGTCTTCTCGTATATCTACTTTTTAGGTGACACCAGTCATGTAGAATCAGCCACAACTTTTCTCCATTGGAATAACGGTAATCTTGTTAAAATATCCCCACCAAATGAAATAATATATAATTCAATCCAAGCATTAAGAAATCCGGTGCATATTGTGGAGAAGTAATAAGTTAAACAGAAGTTATTTCTGGCAGACGGTGCCTCAAGGCTTTCGAGAATTATTGAAAATCCACAATAAACAGGAACAGAGTCATGGTTTGTTTTAAGTTCGTTTTGTTTTTAAAGTGTGGTTCAAAGTCTTGAAAACGTTGTGGTTGTAATGATCTTTATTTTTTATTCACAGTGGTTGGCAAATAGCTCGTCTCTATAACGTGTCAGTGTGCTATACATACAGTCCTTCCATACCATAAAGTTAAAAACAACTCGGCAAGCTTACCTGTTTGGCCAGGTTTGTACATGGCTTTATCCGTCTGTATAAAGATAGACATGCCCTTGGAAGCGTAATGAAGATTTGTTTTGTCTGTGAAAGTGAGACCATTGGAACCTTCAACTGTAAGCTGGTACGTCCCGCTTGGAATCGTATCTGGGACCTAGAATAGTGATACAAAACAGGGTTTATCAACATCATACAAGTTGATATTAAATTCACAACAAGCCATAATGCTTAGTCTTAACAATAGATGATAGTTCATTTTATCGAAGAATTGTCCACTATAAAATGTATCTTTTTTTCTCTCGGAAAACTTTCGACAAATTATTCACACAATAAATGGTTTATTTTCTAATAACAAGTGAAAAGAATGCTTACCATAATTCGCATGGTGTCAGGGACATCTGAAAATCATTTACATGTTTCTTTTATTTTTGATGCATGAACATACAGGGTAAATGAAAACAACCGCTTATTTCTGAATTGAAGTCATTAATTTTCCTATGACACAAATAAATGTAGTTTTGATATATTTATGATAATAACAGTATACTGCTCAGGAAAAGAGTTTCAGTTTCCGAAAAAGGGACTTCCCGAATTGTTAATCAAAACAAACTAACACAAATAAATGTAGTTGTGATATATTAATGATAATATCAGTCTACTGGTTAGGAAAATGGTTTCAGTCTCTGAAAACGTCCTTACCGAATGGTTAATCAAAACAAACTTTAAATCGTACTGGAAATTATTTTCGAGACTGCAACTCAACTAAGCAATGAACTTTTCTAATTAGAAAACCGACTTCCGAAAATATCGGAAACCAATTCTCAAAACTGTCTTTGGGCCATTTGTATTTTTCAACACAAAAGAAACTGTCAACTTGGTGTAAAATATCTAAATTTAAATAAATATCTAGTCACGCAGACTGAAGTATGATGGCTACATACGTTGTTGGAAAGTTGCAGACGAAGAGGCTTTCACTGATTTGTCGGTCACATGGATGAGTTTAGCTGTAACGTGCACATCGCCAGTCGCGTGTAGAATATTGACACTGATGTTCAGGGGCACTCCCGGGCGGACGTCTTTAGGCGTAATAACGACATAAGTGCTAAAAGATAAAGATACTTGTATTCTATTATCTTTTTATTTTGCATGATGTTAACATTTATTACATCCATATTGACAATCAATCAACCCATAGTTTGTATAAAGTAACCCCTCTTAAAGATAAAGACAGTGCATTACACATTTTACTTGTGATAAGTGACAAAATTAAATGTAACGTTTCTGCCTCAATATTGATTCTTTAATTTTCTAAAACATATTCGTCCAGATTTGCATTAGCGATGTCTAACGTAATATTTATAAAAGATCATTTGCATGTTTGTAAATCATGTTTCTTTTCACAATTGATTTAATTTGATTTCTCCATATAAAAATGTAAACTGAAACTGACATTATATATTAAGTAATCTCCAACAGCAATAAAACTAGAAAGAGGAATAGAGAAAAGATAACATAACCAGGTATTCTATATACTCTGAAAGGGTAGCGTGTATCTAGACCTTCAGTTTTTTTAACAAAAAGGATCGAATTCTTTTTATTAAAACCAGAACCAAAAATGTATATTTTATCAATACGGTAAGGCTATTAACATAACTATATGAATCATTCAATTGTTTTACAAGACATAAATCTGTGCAGTTTATCTCGACTTCCGTATTATTCAGCTGAATAAATATATGATGTATTCATAAAGAACAACACACTATAATGTACATCTCGAAAATATGATTAAATATGTTAGTGTATTCTATAGTCAGAAATAGTACATAGTAAGGGCTTAAGATTATTTAGATAATGAAATATATCTTTTATTTATTATAATCATAATACAATGATTAAATTTGGTACACATTGACAAGATGCTTAGAATATATACCCTTTTACGTTTTTATAACTACAAATAATTTTGTGTAATTAGAATACCATTTTTAGAATTACTTTTATAACAAGAAATACTTGTGTACACTTATGTACACATAAGCATTGTACCTTGTACTAGATAACGGTATTTTGTTTTGTATAAGTACAAGGTAGTTGATTATTTTATTGATCCAATTTCATAAAGACGATGTCTTAATAATACTAATCTAGACCGAGGATCAAACGGAATTCAAGTTCATTCTAGCTGGACATAGAGTCGACAACTATTTTTATCAAGAGACTACTGTATACTGGATTGGTGAAACATATGCCATCTAAGTAACTGTTTGTTTTTAAATATAGATAAATCAGTGTAGGTAAATGATTCATCTTTATTATAACTATGGTATGTTTTAATCATGGAGTAATTCCCGACTTGATTTCTCTTGGTGTGAAATAGTTCATTACGCCTTAAATCTCCCTGTCGTTTACTCTCAAAAATGAAGACTGGACGAGATGTTCAGAAGATCAGTTAAAGCCGATTAACACTATTAAAACTATTTTTTGTAAAATCGTATATGTTGTTGATCCAAGAACAGCCAATAACGCATCATATGGAAATAAATGATTTGTTTTTCTCGTTTTCTTAAGAAATTAAATTGCTCCATGTCCCAATAAATTAATAAGAACTGTCATTTGTTATATAACACTGTTTTATATTAATATTAAACATAATTAAAGATAAACCCTGCTGCCAGATGATTAAAAAAGAGTTCATCAATTCCGAAGTAGCTATCTTTATGCAATGTTATTGCAGCTTAAACATTTTAGACCTGATCAACTGCCTATATGATTAACTGTTTGTAAATACATTGTAAGTTACTTTAATTAGACAATACCAAAACATGTAATGACAGAAATGTTATTCATTTGTTCTATCATAAAATATTAAAATATTTAATTCCGAATAAATAAAAAAAAAATGAAAAAAAAAAAATGTACTTACTCTTTAGCCGCAGCTAACCCCAGCAAGAGGGTTATTAAACCGGCCCAAAGCATTTTTATCTGAAACGAATGCATAATAAATATTTTAATAAATATACACAAAACATATCAATGAGTTCATTTGGTTAAACAAAAGAAAATAATTGCAATTGATACTATTTTTCAAAGTTGCGTAAAATTTCTGGAAATTTTTCACTTTTGCTTTTGATATTAATATTTATATAGAAAATATACAATAGACGGAGATACATATGTAGTACTGAATTCCGTTATTCTTAATTTTCATTGCACTAGTGAAAATCAAATATTTAAAAGTGTTTAAGTCAGTATGAGGATACCTGACAATCAAGACGCCTTACCTGTGAAGTATTCCCTCTGGATGACCAGGGAAAAACAGACCTCGTTGTATTTATACTCAATCCCACGTAACAGGGTTTATAACGTGCTGATTGGCAAGTGCGTTCTGCAGAGTCTTCATAAAAAATTAATCTTTATCTCAACAGCTCGCTCTTACGTGGTGTTCTGTCACCTCTGATGAGCCCTTATCTATTCCGTCACTGTCTGGAAACGTGTGGTCCTCGTTTTAACAGCCACTGAATACCACCTTTGTCGGGTTGTCGAGAAATACTTATATAGACCCAATGTTAGAGTATATTGCCAAGCCTGTTTTCAGCGACCATCTTCGGTTAGTCCATAAATTTATATAGAGTTTAGGTGGTCTCTTGATACAAGTTCAATCAAAATGAAAATTCGAAGCAATGGTGATTTTTCAGTAGTCTTTTAACACAGTTGATCTATTAATCGAGTTGGTCTCTTGAGCAGGTTTGACCATACTGTTAAATAGATCGAGAAATATATTTTCTTTTTCAATCGGAAAGAATCGACCATCATTACCAATTCTAATTTCTATTCATACACTTTCACCTTTTTTACAATAAATATAATGTATATAAGCAGTATTTCTTCATTTCAAATACTCGTAAATACGTCGACTGAAAACAAACGCAAAATAATTAAACAATATAGATTTGAGAAGAGACCGATAGAAGAGGAATTGTTATCCATAAATATAAGATTTAAGTTTTTTTTCAAAACCTTCTGAAATCATGTATGTTTGATAAATGTGTTTGATCATAAATATCTTGATAAAACAAAAGACAATATCAATAGAAAAATGCATATTTTTTGTCATAGGAATGAAATGTAAATAGTAAATCACTTTAAATCATTTTACACTGATGAATTACAGACCGTACGTCACTTTTTATCATTTAAAACATATTTAGTACAACTCAAACAATAGTTTTACTTACTCATGCGTAGGTATTATCGTATTTTTATTTGTATTAATTTTGGTTTTGTGATGTTTTTTCTTTGTGCTAAATTTCCTTATTTTAGAGTATATAGACAGATTCGATATATCTACAGCTGTCTATGGTAATTATTCTTTATATAGAATCTTTTAGAAATAAAGACTAGGAAGACATATTAACAGTGAAGATTAAAATATGCTCAAGATTTAGGTTGATAGCGGATTGATGACTGCAAACTGAGATAGCTGATGAAATCATTTTTGTTTTGAGTCGTGTCTAAGTTATAAAAAGAGCTTACAAATTGTAACCAATACTACTATTTTCTTTCTTTCCTATTTCAATTATTTAAATGAAAACCATTTATCAATACAACACAAACAACAAACAGCTTTGAAGATTTCTTTTGCTGTTTTAAAATTTCAACTTTTGATAATATGTATAAGCTGCAAATACATGTACTGAAAATTGATGTAACTGGTCCCTAAGTGCTGCTTTGTCGTTGTCCCATGTTATCTAAATTGTCAATGGAATATTTAAAATTGACATCACATTGCTAAATCGTCATTGGTGTAATTAAAAAATAAACAACACTATCAATATGTACTACATAGGTTTTACGATAGCCAAGGTGAAAAGGTACACAACTAGAGATAAGACCGACATAGTCCCTGTGTGTTCAACAGCCCACTTTATCAATAATATTTATGTAAACCTGTCACCAGTGCTGAATCACAAATCCAATTCTTCAGATTATAACGGGGTTACATCAGGGACAAAATACTGTAACACAGTACTAGAATAATTTTAAAAGAAAGGTGGGGAGAGTTCATTCAAAATCATTTATGTTATGGACAAGTTAGTATTGAATAAACAATAATAATTATGATTTTAGTTTCTTGTTTACCGCTTTATCACAGCAGGTCGTCTCACCGTGGTCCACAAATCATTAGCCGTGGTCATTGTGCTGATGTAATTGACGTCTTATTGTTCCGGTGTCTCTTGAATTCCTTTGCCGTTTTATTTTGTTCTCATTGACATTACAGTGTGTTAAATATTTGACAACCGTATCAACGTTGAAGTTAAGATCAAATTAAGGTTAACTTTCATTATTTGTGAAATTCTAGTCTCTGTTGCTTATGAAGGTTATATGGCATTCGTTTTGACAGGAAACATGTTTCAAGAAAATGCTGATACTAAACCTAATCAAAGTTAGAAAAAAGTATCTGTTATGTCAACTCCATAAGCAGTGGATGTAAAGATGGTATAACTGGAAAGTCACTGGTCTTGAAATAGCAGAAGGCCGGAAATTTGCTACTGAAGAAAAAATATGAACGATAGCTGAATCAAAGCCATCACTTTTGTTACAAGGCTTGTTAGGAGACACGGTAGTATAGTGGTTGGACGCCGGGCTCGTGACCAAAGGGATCCGGGTTCACGTCACGGCACGGTACGGCACTGTGTTGTATCTTTGAGTAAGATACTTTATTCCACTTATTCCAGTCTAATCAGCTGTAAATGAGTACGTGGTTGGGCAGTGCTAGAATTGTAGAATGCTAGCTGTGAGCGCCGAAATGGCAGCACCGGCTGTATGCTCCCTAGGGAGTTTAGAAATATATTGGCTGGTTGCAAAGGCCCTATAGGGACCACGGAACCAAATCAAAAATAGAATGTGGGTGTTTCCCGTTTGGGCAGAAGATTTAATAGGAAAGTTAATGCCTCGGGGCCTGCTGGTTGGATATTTAGATGGCAGAAGTTTCAAAAGGTTTATGTGTGTGTTGAGCAATATATATAGATGTGCTATGCATAGAAATAAAAGTCTGCTTTTGTCTGGGTGAGTTTATTAAGTGTGTAATTTGTTGTACATTTTGGTCGTTGTTTGATGCCGAATTCAATACAAGATGGCGGCCCCCTTTTAATCATTTTATTTATAGTTGTGTGAGATGATATTCCTCAAAATGAGGGCAGTTAAACCAGTGTGGATAATCCCATTTAACCAGGACAGTGGAAAACGTTAACACTATCGTCTATGGAAAATCATTTGGTTCTGCGGTCCCTATAACAACGGATAATGATTTGTGAACCGGTTTGAGACGACATACTGACTAGGTTGTGATAAAGCGGTATATAAAAACCTCCAATATTTATAATTATTGAGGTAACAATTTGTGCAGTCCTGTAAGTTAATGTCAGGATATGAAGTTGAAGAAGAGTATCTTTATTTAACAAGATTTCGATTCAATATGCTGTTCTATGATAACGTTGTATCGTATTTTGATTTCCTTCCATAACTTGCAACATGTAAAAAGATATGTATAAAAATGTATGCGTAACCTGTTACATATACAGGCATTTGAATCGGTAAGCCCTGAATTTTCTTTCTTTTCTCTTATGTGTTTGTTAAAAGTGTTATTCCGCTATTATATGTGCATGTATACATGCTGCTTGAAACTATAATAACTTAGTACTTTGTACATAGTGCTTCCTCTGGGTTTTTCTTCTTGTTGATTTAGGCTGATTTCTCGACGAAATATCATCTTTACTCATTTAATCATTTGATGACAAAGGCATAAGTGATATATTGGTTCAACACTATGCAGTGACCTAGAAACGCGCAAGATAAGGGGAGTTGTTTATCACCGTTAAATAACGTTAGTGCTTTGCTTGAAACTAAATCATTTCAAGATTTTCATGTTTCCCTTTATACATTGGTGCCTGTAACTAATAATTAATGTTCTGGATTGAATGAAAACATCTGAATTTTGGATTATAGCAATCAGTAACAATTTGCTGAATAATTTTACAAGAGATATGGCCATTGCTTTCATATCGTTTGAACCAAACGAACCCATCAACCCAAGAAAATAATATGACCCGTGCCTCCGATCAGAAGCGTATATGTTATATATAATAATATCTGTATCTGTACATGTATTGCAAAGTTATATACAGTGTTACACCTTTAAATTTAAGCAACATTTATATGCAGTGCTAATTGCATTTATCTTGAGAGTATCATTGAATTTTGAGATTAAAAAAATACACTTTTTTTCTTTATACAACATACATAAATCATCTCGATCAACTCCCGTAGCCTCCTTGATCAAGTTCAAGGATAAATTACTTACGAGACTTGAACACGCTGATTTGTCAGATGAGTGAAATGAAAGATTTATTTTCTGCAAGACATAAATCATCTCGATCAACTCCCGCTCTACTGGTCCAGCTGATGACTTGTCTTTAGTTCGGAGTCTCCACAGGTCCAGCTGTTATCTTGTCTTTTGTTCAGCGTCTCCACAGGTCCAGCTGTTGTGTTGGTTTTTGTTCGGTGTCTCCAAAGGTCCAGATGTTGTGTTGTCTTTTGTTCGGCGTCTCCACAGGTCCAGCTGTTATCTTGTCTTTGTTCGGCGTCTCAACAGGTCCAACTGTGGCCTTTTATTTTGTTCGGTGTCTCCACTGGTCTAGCTGACGTCTTGTCTTTTGTGCGGCGTCTTCACAAGTCCGGCTGTTGTGTCTTTTGTTCGGCGTCTCCACAGGTCCAGCTGATGTCTTGTCTTTAGTTCGGCGTATCCACAGATCCAGCTAATGTCTTGTCTTCTGTTCGGTGATTAATGGTTGATTATATTTCTAGCATAACAAATAGCCTTAGCCTGATGCTAAAATAATGCAGTAAAATGCAAAAACAGAAATTTGTGATAATGAAACAGTTATAATGTACCTTGTCTGACCTTGCCTTTTATGCTATTAACAGTGACCTCATGTACATACAAAATTATGTAGTTCTCAAGATTGTATAGTGCTAGCTACCTGGTATATAGGTTGTAGATCAGATATTTTTTGTATACATTGTATAATGAATATATGAGAGAAAAAATACTTTCTCTATTCAACACTATTTGGTTGTTTATTTCTTACATTTGTGGTTACATTTGTGGTTGGAATTTGAGAATCAAGTAATAATTAAACGACTTAACTGAAAAGAAATCTGAGACAACATAAAAATTAATTACCGATATATGTGAACTTTCATGTTTGGAAGTAAGTTGTATATTGAAGATCAATTCCTGTTGAAGTTTGGCAAGATATTTACTGTCGTAGAGATACTGTAGATGATGTGATTTTTTTTCCCCATATCAGAAATCTAATAAAGTCCATGCATATAAGTTATATGGCCATGATACAGCTAACAATTGACTGAGATAGGATTTTAAAATGCTGTAAGGATATTCTACATACTGCTATTTCTATTTGACTTCAACAAGGAATCATTATCATGATTCTTGAAAAAATATCAGCATGATTCTTTAAACTTACCAAATACTAGCAAAATCCCAATATTTAAGGTTTCTTTGGTTAGTAATACTTATTTTATATTAACAAGTCATTCTCAACCTTCTGATCAAAGATTGTGTATTACTGTAACAGGGAGTATTCATTGTCCAAGTCAGCAGCAAACCTGCAGCACTCAGTGGGTATCATTAACTCATTCACCCCTACAATTTTAATCTGGACTAGCCCTGTCATTGATTTGGTAAGGTTCAAATGTGACTTTAGAGGTGAATGAATTAATGGCCAACAGGACTTTAGAGGTGAATGAGATAATGGCCAACAGTAACTATTGTGTAACAGATATTGAGTGTTTTAATATTTACCCCTTTTTTCGTGTTTCTCTCAAGAACAAAGTGCACTTGTTAGGTTGTAATGGGATGCTGTAAATATGCAAAACTTGTATGTCAGGAAAAATGTGACAAAATGATGATGTTTTTGTTACTAAATTTCCTATTCCACGTAAAACTTGCACTTCATAATGTGTTAGGATCACTCTCAGTACCATTCTTGATACTACAGGGGTTATGCTCACTTTTGCTCTCTGCACCCCTGGAATATTGAGTGTTTTAAAATATGTTTTAATATTTACCCCTTTTTTCGTGTTTCTCTCAAGAACAAAGTGCAGTTGTTAGGTTGTATTGGTATGCTGTAAATATGCAAAGCTTGTATGTCAGGAAAAATGTGACAAAATGATGATGTTTTTGTTACTATATTTCCTATTCCCCGTAAAACTTGCACTTCATAATGGGTTAGGATCACTCTCAGTACCATTCTTGATACTACAGGGGTTATGCTCCCTTTTGCTCTCTGCACCCCTGGAATATGTCATAGCAAACTTGAAGGCATTGATTGGTCTCGGGTAAAAAGACCTGAACAATCGCTTGCCTGATACCAGTCCTTTGAAGATCACAAAGAAGCGACACCCGACTTCAAAGCCTGTCAATTTGTCAAACAATTTGTCTCGTCTCATCCACAAGGTGACACACACACTTAGCCTTCTATTTTGCTATGACATATTACAGGGGTCACAGAGCATAAGTGAGCGTAACCCCTGGAGTATCGCGGAAGTCTCAGTACGTTCGAAAATTACATAGATGTGAAATTGCGAAAAAACACCCAGCAAAAATATAGGCTGTGGAAACTATATGTATACATGTAGCTCATTGCTGGGTCAATTGATGAATTTGATATTTTATGTCATCAGCTACCATAGAGCTACAATCTCCAACTTGGCATGAAAGCAGAGTACTTGGAGAAAACCCATGTGGTCAGGCAGGGGAACCTGTACCATTTTACTTCCGATCAGGAAATTAGACCCCGGGAGTCTTGTTGAAAGATGAATGTACAGACCCCTACATGAACATGTGCCATCATTTCTGTCATTTAACATAGTAATGGTGTGAAATTATCAAAACATATGTCCCGAACAGTTCTGTATCAGGTACCTACCTGTCTGATATTTTACCTGTATGATGTATGATATGTTCAGGGTCCTGATGATTGCTATGTCAGACAGTACAGCAACCTACATACGCCTTGTTATATATACCTCAAATGGTTTGATTGGATTGTAAGTAAATCTAGACAAATTGGATGATATTTTAGATTTATTAGCACCTTCGGATTAACTCATCGACCCCTGGAGAAACATTTGAGCTCTTCCAATTCAAAGGTTGGATTATTTCATTATAAAATTTCAGGGGTGAATGAGTTAAAGGTAAACACAGCTGTTGAACTGTAAGTTAACCTACATATGTAGATTTACTGGATTATAAGTAATGGATTATAGATAATACTAGTGTATGGGATCGTCGATGAGACAATGTCTTTTGGATTATAGGTAGAGTCTTGGCTCATTTTTTTTTTTATCTTAGATGAACCTAGCTATAATGGATTTCAGGTAAGCTACCTCTGTTGAATTAAATATAAATCTAGCCTTATTGGATAATAAAAACCTAGGTCTGTTGGATTAAATATGCTTCAAGTCCAGACTCTTGGATTATAGGTTGACTTGTTCTGTTGGATTGAAGGTAAACACAACTTTGAGGGATTATAAATACGTTTAGGCTAATGTAAACATAGAGTGCCCCTAGTCAAGACAACACGATTGTAGGTTAGATTTCCTTTTTAAAATTGAATGTTAATATAACTCTGTTGGATTATAAGTAAATTTAGCTATATTGGGTTTTAGGTAAACCTGACTCTATTGAATTAAATCTAGTAAATCTTGTTCTATTTAGATAATAGGCCAGACTAGCTTCATTAGATTATTTCTACACCTTAATCTAATGACCTAGCTAGTTCCATTATAGATTATAGGTAAATTTAGCTTAATTTGGACATTTACAATAACTGTAAACGTTTCCTTACTGGATCTCAGTTACACTTATAGCTAGTTGTATCTGATTATAGTTAAACCTACCTAAATAAAGTTGAAGGGACAAAATTCAAATTGTCTGCTGTAATGGACACGAAAAATGAACTGGTTTATCAAAGTGCACTTTTGATGTAAATGTAAACTGTTATTTTGACTTAACTGCATCTTTGTTTATCTACTCAATATTCAAATGTGATGTTTCTGTTATGTAGAATTATTTACAGGATCTCCAACAAAACCCCATGGGATGTGCATTGCAGATGTCGCTCACCTGGCAAGAAGCCTAACTGAGCTTACCCAGTGACGTAGCATCTGTCGTCAATATTTTACTTGAAACCACATCATAACCAATTATAGGTGTTGAGTAATGGTATTTTGCCAATAACATGCTGGGATGGATGGCTCTCAAACTTGTTCAAATAAACGACATTGACCTACTTTCAAGGTAACGGGGGTCATATGACTCTTTTGAAGAAGGGATATATGAGATTGTTCCAATGACTCTCGAGGTCACAAAGGAAGTCCAATTGTAAGGAATGAACATATCTTTCAAAAAATATCCATATTGTGTAAAATAATAACAATTAACCTTCGTTAAATAATTGTATCTTTGGCTGATTTTTTAAGGTCACAGATGTGGAATGAATAACAGGTTAAACAATGCAGGCTCATTTGGCCTCTTGGTCTCTTTGTTTTAAATTGTAATAGTTTTATCTCCAGTCTCCATCGTACAACGACGACAAAAAGAATGCATAATGAAAGCTAATCGTAGTCAGTTAGGAAGAAAAACACACGATCACGAAAAAAGGTCATCGGCTTACAGTAATTGAACAAAATGGCTTACGCTAGTTGTATTGGTCAGCAGGCGAGTTATATTGTCTGTTAGTATTAGCCTGATAAATAACGCACTTGCTAGTCAGGGTTAGCTTATTTTACACAGGTGCGCCTCGTGTGATTGAATCAAAATCAGCGATATTGACAAACTTAATCCGATATCACGTCATCATCTGACGTAAATCATATTGTTTAAAATCAGTTTATAAGCTTTAAAAGTATTTCAGATAGAAAGTTACAGAAGGTGATTGTGGTTAAGGTATTGCGATCGTGCTTACACGTCACGTGTATTAGCAAGCTGTCGTCCCGATGTTAATCAAATGACTTTATATTCCATTAGGTGTAATTATTGCTACAATTCGCTAATGGTAACCGATGGACGCCGCGGATAAATCAGAGACAGGTAGAAATACTGGATCAATAGTCTGCGACACAGAAACTGTTTGTCTTGAGATTTTTCTATGCGTCATCAGCTTTAAATGTTGGTGATTTCATCTGCTAATATATAGTGAAAAAGAAAACAGTTTAATGCATAATACAAGATGTGGCCATGATTATTTCACCGCCCCTTTATACGATAAATTTCATACATTTCCTGAAGTCTTTGGTAGTGCTATTGAAACAAAATTCAATAATATGGTGTTTTTTATATATTCTTCTCCCAATATTGTCATTGATTTTTCCGTTACTCGGTTTTCATTATATAAGTCTATGACGTATTATCCAGGAAAAACATCTCTGCACCATTTTCGTATGTGCCTTACTAAATTGTATTACGAAATCATATTTCCCAGATTATCTTATGAGACAGAGAAATTGAAAATTTAGCATTATGAACATTCAGAAAATTGTCTTACAATAGACAAAAATGCCTTGATATCATTAAAATGACTTAAGAATTCAATGAAATATCCAATAAATCATTAGATATATTGTCAATTGATAACGGGTTGTGAAATATGTGTGGCCTCGAACTGTAGTTCAGAGCGGTAAAAGAGAATATCAAATACAGTTTTAGCACAAATTTGGCCTCACCTCATAATAAAATATAAAGAAGCATAACCTGTCTTTACAGCCATCAAGTGAGACTGAATCCAGCGTTGAATGTCTGTTTGGCAGCGCAAGGTCGGGACAGAAGGTTTTTTAAACAGTAATGATACAGAAATTGTCGCTGTTAAGGCTACCAGAGTAAACAGGAACAGTCCGAACGGTTTATTGAAAGTGACATGGTTCTTCGATTAGTTCTCGCTTGAAGGGAGCGTTTCAGTCATGATTGGGTTCCCTTTCACTCACCGGTTGAATGTCGGCTATAATAGGTCTATGCGAAGTCAATTACATTACACAACTGAGTAAAAATAAAACGGTAGGCAAGAAAAACTGTAATTGTCTCAGCACAATTTCAGAATGAACACCAGTACAAACAAATCAATGAAAGTTAAACAAAGAATAACTATAATAACACATTGCCTGCAAATACGATTTGAAGCAATCAGACATGCAGAATACTTCAAACCTTACCGAGAGTGAGCTTAATGCATCTATTCTGTGGCAGGTTTATGGCCCATCAACACAACAATAAGGACTATACCGGATCACGCGAAAGTCTCAATGGCCCAGCAATACGACAATTAGGACCATACATGAGCACGCGAAAGTCTCAATGACCCAGCAATACGACAATTAGGACCATACAGGATCACGCGAAAGTCTCAATGGCCCAGCAATACGACAATTAGGACCATACATGATCACGCGAAAGTCTCAATGACCCAGCAATACGACAATTAGGACTATACAGGATCACACGGAAGTCTTAATGGCCCATCAATCGACAGGGAAAACAAAAAACTGACTGGCTGGGAAAACATATATATGGATATACAGTGTATAAAGATTAAAGAAAAAGGTTAAAACGGAAACAGTGTTTAGGGTTGTTGGTTGAAAAGTGGTCATTCGATTTAAGCACAGGCTCTTGCAGTTATATAAGTCACGAAGCCTTTAATGTAACCGATCTCAAGGTCAGTATTACAGGGCATGGATATGTTTTTCTTATAAACGTTTATCACTTAAATAATAACAAATTATTGTGATTCATAGTACACGTGATTAGAAAATGTTTTGTAAATTTATGTATCAAAACAATTTTTGATCGGTGATCGGATTTTTATATCATAAATCACGTCCCGCTGTTCTGTACTTTATCACACTTGTCTATAAGCTGTCAATATATCAATGACGTTCTAAAGCCATTTCTTCATCAGCTGCACCATATTCAGGACATGTCTAAACGTCACGTACGTATATACGGTATCTATTACTCCTAAGATACTGTTCGTGTTTCTTTGTGGTTAATTGGTTCATTGCCTTCAACAGAAAATTGCAATTTTCTTGACACAAACGTTAGTTCTAAAATCATATATCCATGACAACAACACCATAGTCCTAAGTCTCGTACGGTGGCCACGCTACATGACACTATTATTTGATTAGTGCTGCTGATGATACCACCGATATTTGTCGCTATGTGAGATGTCTGTGATGTTACTGATGCTGAGATGCTTTGTATAGACGCACGAGATTGCTGATGGATTAAAAGGACGTGTAATTGCTCTGATGTTGCGGTCAGGCAATGATAGTGACGTGTTGTGGCAGCCATAATTCAAACATGATGTCTCTGTGTATGCCGCATTTCAGCATGGAGGAATAACAGGTAGGTGTACTGTAGAACATTATTGATTTACTCTTTTTTCATTTTTTCATTTTTAAAGTATTTAGACGATGAAACGTTTACAATACAGACTGAATCATAATCTAAACAAATTTACTTCCATGCTCTTGTCAGAATTTGTTCAAACCGTATTGAGCTGACAGCAGGGGATTTTTGTAAATCCTATAGTCAGAATAAAATCATCTGTGTATCTGTGTAAATACAAAATAAATCGTTTTTAAAAAATCTCTACTCATATCATACTTCATAGATTTAAATCATTGTAGAACTGAACATACAATATATAAAATAAACATTTTTTTAATATTTAATGCTTCATATTTTATATTGATTCAAACAGTGAAGATTTAAAATCATATAAGGGTTCAATGAATGATTGGCCGGTTTTGCTGTGAACAAAAAATGCATTGACGTCTTCAGATGTTAGATATGATGGGAAATCGTGTTCTTTACTTACGGGGATAGATTGTAAAATGATAAAAATAGTGTTCATGACTTAAGAGGTTAGAATGTAAATGATAAAAAGTCGTGTTCTTTACTTAAGAGGTTAGATGGTAAAATGTTTAAAATCATGTTCATGACTAAAGATGTAAAATGGTGAAATGGTAAAAATCGTGTTTATGACTTTAGAGGTTAGATGGTAAAATGAAGAAAAAAGAGTTCATGACTTAAGAGGTAAGATGGTAAAATGGTGAAAATAGTGTTCATGTCTTAAGAGGTAAGATGGTAAAATGATGAAAATAGTGTTCATGACCCAAGAGGTTAGATGGTAAAATGGTGAAAATAGAGTTCTCGGCTTAAGAGGTTAGATGGTAAAATGGTGAAAATAGAGTTCATGGTTTAAGAGGTTAGATGGTAAAATGGTCAAACTAGAGTTCAGGGCTTAAGATGTTAGATGGTAAAATGATGAAAATAGTGTTCATGACTTAAGATGTTAGATGGTAAACGGATGAAAATAGTGTTAATGACTTAAGAGGTTAGATGGTAAAGTGAAGAAAATAGAGTTCCTGACTTAAGAGATTAGATGGTAAAATTATTAAAATCATGGTCATGACTTAAGAGGTTAGATGGTAAAATGATGAAAATATTGTTCATGACTTAAGAGGTTAGATGGTAAAATGAAGAAAATAGTGTTCATGACTTAAGAGGTTAGATGGTAAAGTGAAGAAAATAGAGTTCCTGACTTAAGAGATTAGATGGTAAAATTATTAAAATCATAGTCCTGACTTAAGAGGTTAGATGGTAAAATGAAGTAAATAGAGTTCATGACTTAAGAGGTTAGATGGTAAAATGAAGAAAATAGGGTTCATGACCCAAGAGGTTAGAAGGTAAAATGGTGAAAATAGAGTTCCTGACTTAAGAGATTAGATGGTAAAATGAAGAAAATAGTGTTCATGACTTAAGAGGTTAGATGATAAAATGATGAAAATAGTGTTCATTACTTAAGAGGTTAGATGGTAAAATGATGAAAATAGTGTTCATGACTTAAGAGGTTAGATGGTAAAATTATTAAATCATGTTCATGACTTAAGAGGTGAGATGGTAAAACGATGAAAATTTTGTTCATGACTTAAGAGGTTAGAGGTTTTTCGGGGTCAAAAATCAAAAGTGCTTCAGTTACACTAAATACGTATTTATTTTTTATTAATAATGTATCATTTTCCAGTTTGTTGCATATTATTTTTATCATATTGAACATTATAAAGTTGTACAGCAAAAATGAACCTGCTACAATTAAATATGGCGACACAATGACAATTTAAGTGATCAATCTAGTGCCAAAAATGGTGAAATTTTGGCCTTTTTTGAAGCACAAGAAATACACATTAATACACATTTTCAAAATGGCCGCCGAATTGGTAATTTTCTTAAATTCTTGTAAAAAAAGTTCTACAAACAACAGGCATCTAGTTTTATGACATATTTTTCAGATGCGTGTTTGCTAATAAACTTGATCATAAGTTGTTAAATATTACAAAAACCCTTCACACCAGATCAAAACGAGACTTGAACGTGATTGAAACCTCAGAAGAGTACATCCTTAAGAGGTTAGCTGGTAAAATAAAGAAAATAGAGTTCATGTCTTAAGAGGTTAGATGGTAAAATGATGAAAATAGTGTTAATGACTTAAGAGGTGGGATGGTAAAATGAAGAAAATAGAGTTCATGACTTAAGAGGTTAGATGGTAAAATGAAGAAAATAGAGTTCCTGACTTTAGAGATTAGAGGGAAAAATGAAGAAAATAGAGTTGATGACTTAAGATATTAGATGGTAAAATGATGAAAAATAGTGTTCATGACTTAAGAGGTTAGGTGGTAAAATGATGAAAATAGTATTCATGACTTAAGAGGTTAGATGGTAAAATGAAGAAAATAGAGTTCCTGACTTTAGAGATTAGAGGGAAAAATGAAGAAAATAGAGTTGATGACTTAAGATATTAGATGGTAAAATGATGAAAAATAGTGTTCATGACTTAAGAGGTTAGGTGGTAAAATGATGAAAATAGTATTCATGACTTAAGAGGTTAGATGGTAAAATGAAGAAAATAGAGTTCCTGACTTTAGAGATTAGAGGGAAAAATGAAGAAAATAGAGTTGATGACTTAAGATATTAGATGGTAAAATGATGAAAAATAGTGTTCATGACTTAAGAGGTTAGGTGGTAAAATGATGAAAATAGTATTCATGACTTAAGAGGTTAGATGGTAAAATGATGAAAATAGTGTTCATGACTTAAGAGGTGAGATGGTAAACTGATGAAAATAGTGTTAATAACTTAAGAGGTTAGATGGTAAAATGAAGAAAATAGAGTTCATGACTTAAGAGGTTAGATGGTAAAATCCACTAGTCCAGCTGTTGCGTTGTCTTTTGTCCTTTGTCTCCCAAGATCCATATGTTGTGTTGTCTTTTATTCGGTGTTTAAGAGGTTAGATGGGAAAATGATGAAAATAGAGTTCATGAATTTAGAGGTTAGATGATAAAATGATGAAAATAGTATTCATGACTTAAGAGGTTAGACGGTAAAATCCACTAGTCCAGCTGTTGTGTTGTCTTTACTTCGATGTCTCCGCTGGTCCAGCTGTTGCGTTGTCTTTTGTCCTGTGTCTCCAAAGATCCATATGTTGTGTTGTCTTTTATTCGGTGTCTCCACAGGTCCAGCTGTTGTGTTGTCTTTTGTTTGGTGTCTCAACTGGTCCAGCTGTTGCGTTGTCTTTTATTCAGTGACTCCAATGGTCCAGCTGTTGTGTTATATTTTGTCCGGTGTCTCAATTGTTCCCGCTGTTGTGTTGTCTTTTGTTCGGTGTATCCACAGGTCCAGCTGTTGTGTTGTCATTTGTTCGGCGTCTCCACATGTGCAGCTGTTGTGTTGTCTTTTGTTCTGTGTCTCCACTGGTCCAGCTGTTGTCTTGTCTTTTCTCTGGCATCTCCACTGGTCCTGCTGTTGAGTTATCTGTTGTTCGGCGTCTCCACAGGTCCAGCTGTTGTGTTGTCTGTTTTTTTCTCGGTGTCTCCATTGGTCCTGCTGATCTGTTGTCTGTTTTTCGGTATCGCCACATGTCCAGTTTATTGTCTATTCTCTTGTTCGATGTCTCCACGGGTCCAGCTGTTTTGTTGTTTTTACCATGGTTTGTGGTCTGATCACATCAATTTCTTATATAATAATACATGCAATAAGATGCATATATTTAGGTCACTCAAACACAAACTTGATAGGAAATCTCTAGAAATTATATTCAAGTCATATATTCGTCCAATTCTTGAGTATCCTAGTGTTGTATGGAATATTTGTAATCAAACTGAATCAGATCTTCTTAAATCTATCCAGCTAGATGCTGCTAGAATATCTACTGGTCTCCGAAGAGGTACTATTCATGAAATCATCTATAATGAAATTGGATGGGAAACTCTTAAGAAACGTAGAACGGTTCAGCAGCATATATTGTTTTTTAAAATAATTAACCATGTTAGTCCTAATTATCCTTTTGAAATGGTTGAACCTTACATAGTCAGCAATGAAACTATGACCCATTATGTCCGACATCAACGTATATTTGAACCACCAATTTGTAGACCTAATGCATATTTCAACAGTTTCTTTCCTAGCATAATGTCTTGGTGGAATAGACCTGAATGTAACTATTACAATTTGAGATCTATAAGTGAACTCAAAAAACAACTTGTTTATCATGCCATACCCCAAAACAATGAAGATATATGTACTAAGATTTTAAATATGAAGGGACTAGATCTTTTAACATAACATTGTGTCAACTTCGAAACCGTGCAAGTCAGTTGAACACTGATCCCTTTAGAGACCATCTTAATGATAATCCCTCCTGTATATGTGGTTACAATAATGAAGATGTGAGTCAGTTCTTTCTGCATTGCCCTAGATATATGACTCAAAGACAAAATAAATTAACTCTGTCTCATTTACAGCTTGACACACATTTAAATTTAAACTTAAACTTGGACCTCAACATTTATGAACATCTAATGTTTAATATTAATATATTGACTAAAGGAAGTAGTTTCCTTAGTGAAGATCTTAACGCTGCTATTCGTGCTTTTGTTCAGAGATCTATAGAATTGACCAACAGATTTTGAATGTTATGTATGCATGTATATATGTATGTATGTATGTATGTGCATGTGTGCATGCATGCATGCATGTATGTATGTATAAGTGTATGTATGTTTGTACATGTATGTATGCATGCATGTGTGTATGTATGGTGTCTCCTATCATTATTGGTTCTAATCTAATTCTTAAGTTCCTAAAGCATGTATGTAAATATGCATAGATCATTATATTGCTATTGTTTGAGATGTACCTCCTGGGAGAGGGCTTGTATAGGCTTTGCCTGTTGCCTAATTCCCATTAAATCTGATTGATTTAATAAAAAAAATTAAATGAAAGTGTCTCCACATGTCCAGCTGTTATCTTGCCGTTTGTTCGGTGTCTCCACGGGTCCAGCTATTGTCTTGCTGTTTGTTCGGTGTCTCCACAGGTGCAGCTGTTGGCTTGTCTTTCGTTCGGTGTCTCCACAGGTGCAGCTGTTGGCTTGTCTTTAGTTCGGTGTCTCCACAGGTCCAGCTGTTGTGTTGTCTTTTGTTCGGTGTCTCCACATGTCCAGATGTTGTCTTGCCGTTGTTCAGTGTCTCCACAGGTCCAGCTATTGTCTTGCCGTTTGTTCGGTGTCTCCACAGGTGCAGCTGTTGGCTTGTGTTTAGTTCGGTGTCTCCACAGGTCCAGCTGTTGTGTTGTCTTTTGTTCGGTGTCTCCACGGGTCCAGCTGTTGTGTTGTCTTTTGTGCGGTGTCTCCACAGGTCCAGCTGTTGTCTTGCGGTTTGTTCGGTGTCTCCACATGTCCAGCTGTTGTCTTGCCGTTTGTTTGGTGTCTCTACAGGTGCAGCTGTTGTATTTCCTTTTGTGTGGTGTTCCCTTTGTTGTTTTGTATCAATTCGGAGTTGGTATTCCTTATGCGCTTAATTAAACACGTTTTTTTATAATAACAAAAATAAGATGTTATCAATGTTGAACTGAAGTTTGCACAAGGGCTTTTTCTCTTGTTCTGTATGCTTTGTTGGCAGTTATGTCCCCTTTACAATACCTGTATTGAATCTTGTTTGAACTGAAACATTTTTGTCCTCTTTGTGAATTTTAGTTGAGGCATCTGTCTGAACCTATTATAGTTTATCTCTATTATGATATAAATATATTTTGTCCTGAGTATTACCCTCATTTCTCGGCCACATTTTTTAGGTATAATTAACCCAAGGATAATTTATTTGGCTGTATTTTCTTGCAGTTTAAAGCCGGAAGCACCTTACTTACAACTGATACAAAAGCTTGTCTTATATTTATTTTTTTATATATTTTTTCAATACAGTGACAATAATAATGGATCAGTAATTCATTCAGATCATATAATAACCTATTTGTCACCAATTATCTTTCATATCACCACTCATACCATACAAATTATGCAAAAAGAAATTTGTATCACTAAAGACTGCATATGGATAGGTATTATTTCATTTACTAGCACTCTGTATTGCTATAAGGAAGAAAGAGGGATAAAAGGAGAGAAAGAGAAGCTGGTAGGAAAACAAAGAAGAGAAAGAAGAAAAGATAAAGACAGATATCAGACAAGCATGTCAGGGAAGGAAGACAAAACAGAGCTAGATACTAATTAAAGTTAAGTAACAGAATTGTTACTGAATAATTAAGATATCAGCCTAAATCATGTCAGATTTTAGGCGAAATCAACTAATTTCATCCATTTCTTCCATTTATTTAGAATATTTTTTAGACAAGGATCACTTTTACCATATGAAATACATTTTTGAACCACATAGTTTTCTTTTATTACATTAGCTATAGCCATAACAGAGAGAGTACCATGTATAGTTCTGGTGCTGTAGATATAAAATTTGATTAGAAGAAGAACTTCATTATCAATGCATTGTAAATGCCTGTGTTATTTGCGAAACCAAATAACAATGTTTCTTTATTTATAGGTAATGTAATTGTTAGTGTATTTAACAACCTTTCAAAAAAAAGCCAGAACATTCTGAACTTCATCCCATTCCCAGAACATATGCACGATTGTCTCCCTTTCTCTATTACAGAAATTGCAATTAGGATTGTTTGATAAGCCTATTTTATGTGCATAAAAGTTAGTTGTTAGAAATATAGTGGTTAACCTTTAATTGTAGCCAACGTAGTTTAAAATTTTGAGTTGATCAAAAAGGAATACTTTATTTTTTTTCCATTTCTGTTGGGGTTTTTTATAAGAAGAATACGAAATGGTTTTACCCCTTAATTCCATCAATAGAGTTTCTAAAAATAATTGGTCATTGATAACAAATTCTATATCACCATTTCGAGATTTTTTTTACATAATTAGGTTGGTATTCAAGGAGGCAGTATTGCAGTTTAATGTTTGTAATTGTATTACCAATAAGATTAAAATAATCCTGGTAATGTAATAAGGAATTGTTGAATTTTCTCAGCCCCTTCCCTTTTTTAAATCATATAATTTTATCATAAACACAAATTTCTGTTAATACTTGAGCTGCAGTGTAGTGTAAAATCAAGATTCTCCTTTCTGTTCTCATAAAGACAATACATGTGTGCACGTGTATCATTACATGTACTGGCGCCAAGTATATCAACTGATGTAAATAAGAGTATATATGAGTCGTGTGATGTATGAATATATAATATGAAATGTTTGATTGTAACTATACCAGGTTTTGCGGAAAAATCTTGAATTAAAAGAAAATTACAAAACCAAATAATAAACTGAATGATAGTTATTGCAAAGTCTATCAATATATACAAAACATAGCAAAAAATACTGTTCTGACAGGTATATTGTTTTCGCACACATTCCAAAACCAAATACTACAAAAAAAAAGTTATTGAAGTGTAGATATCGAACAACAGATTTAAGAGGAATTTCACATGGACAGGTTTCTTTAGTGGTAAATGTGTTTATATTGTCATAAGAAGGCAGAGTTATTCACACCTTTAAAACAAGAACGTACTCAGAACATTTAAAATAATTACCTCATCTGTTAGACAATGTAAAAACAAATTAAATCACTTTGCATTCAGATTGACTATTAGATGCTGTTTATCTTAACTTCAATTTTCTATTGAAATAATTAAGTTACCCACAAATTGGCATTGGTGGACAATTTTAGTTTGATAAATATAGAACATATGTGGGGCAAACAAAACAGATACGTAAACAATCTCTTATTTAGTGTTATGGCTGTAGAATAATGAAAATATGAATTTGAATATTGAAATATATGTAATCGGTTAGATATTTCGTAAAGAAATGTGTTTCTCAAAACACTGACTGGATAGTGGGACAACTGGGATAATGGTAGCTATACGCACAGGGCTTGATCGTTATATTTACAGATTATCACATTGAGGGTTTTTTTTGTGAGAACAATATTTTCATCGCAAGCACGGGGAGGCCACCACATGTGAACCTTAAAACTATGTAATTTTTTTAAAACAATATCATCGTCATTGGCTTCTCATATGTACATTTACGCTTGTTACTTTCACATTTTTTTATTACTTTATGATGATCACTAAATGACGGACTATTTTCCTAGTTTTTTGTGGATACTATTTGCGGTTCAGGACGTCACCTGGCGAGAGCATGCCGTTTTTTTTCTCGAAAAAACAATACATTCCCAATTGAAAAGATACATTCTCAAGTTTTTCTCAAATTGTTCGCTACGTCCTCTTAAGCATTCCCATGCTTAAAACGCACGATAATGAATTTATCATGCTACCGGTTGGTGATATTAAGTAGTGTATAGACGATTTCCTATATTCTGTATAAGAATGTTGGTGTTATCTCCCCTTACAACTCTCTACGAGTAACTGCTCTAAGGATGACCAGAAATCAATATGAATTGATTGACCGTTTTGATAATTCCTATAGTATACATGACCAATTTCTATATGTAGCTATTTTTCTGTTGCAGCACAACGCAACTTATATCAACAATACATTCAATGGATATGGATGTTGAATTGTGATATTACAGGTGGAATTAGAGAAGTCGAGGATGGGATGTGCAACTTCTATGACAGCAGCAAACCGATCAGTTGTTTCAACGACAGAGTCAAAACTTTTGACAAATAAACAGCGATATATCATCAAAAAAACATGGAAAGTGATGTGTTCCAATATCACTGGACACGGCATAAAGGTTTTTCTCCGCATATTTCAACTCCATCCGCACGTCAAACAATTGTTTCCTTGTAGAGACGTTGAAGGGGAAGACCTCTTACGTGATTCCAACTTCAAGGGACATGCCTCAAGATTTATGCAGGCTGTCGGAGCGGCAGTCGAAAACATTGATGACATAGAAGCAGCACTCACGCCATTACTAACTGGCCTTGGAAAGCAGCATATACAGTTTACAGGTTTTAAGAACGAATATTTCGACGCATTTACAGAGGCCATGATGTATGCATGGCATGAGGAATTGAAAGGACAGTTTTCCGGTGAAACAAGCCTGGCATGGGCGACAGTATTTGAATTCATAATGCACAAACTGAAGGAAGGACACGCGGCGGCATTAGCTAACAGCGATAAGGTTCAACAGAATTTAGAATCCAATGATCAGATTGCATCGAAGTGAAAAGTTATTATTACCGTGTTATTGCCAGCATGTTTGAAGAACATTTGATGGTGAAAGCAACACATGTTGTTTTTGTAACATTCTGTCGGTACGTTTTTTGACAGTTTGAAGTTTAAGTTGTCAAATCAGGACAACCTGTTTTTGTGTGACAATTTACAATTTTAACTCATAAAATCTTCCAAACTTCCCGTGTTGGACTTTTAGAAATCGTTATGTATACACCAGTCTAGCTGGACACGTTTTACAAATTACGACGACTTAAACATGTCGTCAATTCATGTCAAATGATAAATGAAACATATTCTTTGTTGTTTTATTTTAGTTGTAGGTACGAGTTTAATCGGTAGATTGTTGTTAACCTCCTAGTTTTGATGGGTGCCATATGTGGCAAGGAAACGCTTAACATTTTGAGGCACTTCATTTTAAGCTAGTATTTTGCAGGTAATGTCTTTGTTTTTGTTTTTTGTAAAACAAGGAATCTTCGTCAAAAATCATTTCTTTTATTTACAGAGAGAACAATACAAAAAGTAATGTATACATAAGATATAAAAAATTCGTGCAGAACTAACTTTGGCCGTTTTTCATTATTTCAGTCTAATGTTGTCCCTGGAAAGAAAACAATAATACCATTATATATTTCATTTCAAATTTAAGATCTTACAATGCATGCTTTTGTTAGAATAAAAAATCACACGTGTCCTGAAATAAAAATGAAGTGTTTAAGAAAGTATACCGGAGCAAAGCAATATAAATTAGTAACGCTATTTTACGACAACAGTAATTATAAAGTAATTACTTTTTCACCTGGAATGCTTTTTGTTTCGTTCCCTCAGCATTTTTATAGAAAGTATGACAGAGTAATGTCAGGATGCAAGTATACATCGGGATAAATACAGTACTGTAAATATCGACATTTTCGCGGATCAGAATGTTACCTATGTAAAACAATTTTTATCGACAATGCTTCTGAAATTTTCCTTTCATCACATATAAAAGTTGAAATAGGCCAAAATATTGATACTGTGACTAATTCAGCTTTTCCTGAATTACGTCGTGTACTTACATGACAGCCACATTCATTACAGACATCACAGACACCAGAGTTCTTCAGCACTATGGATTGGTAGAACTTCGTCACTTGGTTACCTGTTTTGTAAAAGAAATAAAGCATTTGAATACGTTAAATCCTATCTAGCGGGACGTATGTTTAGATGAAATGTCGACCTTACTGTTCCTACTAGTATATTCTTGACCCTTTATGGTAGAATCATTGTAGGACAAGTTTCAGACTAAATCCTCGCAAAATATGAATACTTACTCATCGCATGTAAATCGCACGTAATTTGATCATGCCAAATGCTATGCTGTATACATGTTTGCTTTATTTTTTTGATGGCATAGCTATTTTTGAAGCTGAATATATATATATAAAAACCACAACACAGTGAATATCTAATGAATTAGTACTTTGCGACAGTCGGTCTTGTAGGTTTTTACATAATACTAATATTGTTCAGATATAGTTTAACAACTAATAAACGAACAGTATTAATTATCTTTTCCTGTGGATAACTTACTCCGAAAAACGTACTCGCGAAAATAAAATAATTGAAATATTTCTGCAGAATTGTCTACTGTATATTGAGAGTATGTAAATATATTCAACAAGATTTATCTTACTTGGCTCATAGTAGTCATAGACTCTGATAGGAGCCGGCTGCGACTTTGCAACTTTGTCCGTCCTGAAGGCGTCCATAGTTACACACAGGGGGGTCGTGGTAATCTAGATAAAGTGAATTCGGATTACAGATTAGACATTAATGACTGTATATATAAGTAATATAAAAATGTAATAAAGCTCTGACACTTTACCGAAATGACTAAGGATTTCGTCGCAAAAAATTGGCCGTTTCGGTCAAAGGGTAAATATGATCCTGTCGACAAAAACTAGGTTGACGAGTTTCGAATCGATCTCATTAATATACCTACACAGAAACACGCCAAACACTAGCTGATGGATGACTTTCTACTAATTTTTAATGTACACTGTCTGTATCACTTAAAAGCAAATTATCCTTTATGAATAAATATATATATATAAATTTGTGCCGTCAAAAGACACGGAGCATTAGCAAATACAGACCTCAGACTATAGATAATGCTTCCAGTTCATCAATACATATGTTTCTTTCTGTGATAGAGATAGAGTGAAACTATTATGTTATACGGACAAGAAACTGATTTTTTCCACAAGTTAATGTTTATTATTTGGCTGTGAGACGTGACTCATGGCAAAAGCATCGTATGCTGTTAAGACACTGTACATTAATTTGAGGTCATTTCATCATTTTAAGGGATTGTGTGGACGTCGTTATAATGATCTCGGGAAAAATGCTGATAAAATGGTGCTTTCCAGATAGTCATTTTTCAGCAAGAATTTGGTCTAGAGCAAAATATCGATAATTGTTCTTTAGTTAAGATTTCGTCGTCGCAATAAATGAATGATTAACAACAATCGGAAGAGTCATGGGAAAGAGTCCTTTAAATTAAATGAAATAGCTACCATTCTTACTTATTGAAAGCTTTAACAGTTAATTATTCGTTGTTGTTATTAAACACGTTTCACGAAATATCTCACCTTAAGCTAAACGTGTTACCAAGCTTATTAGAATAACATCAGAATCGAGATGGCATATCTTGAAACGAGCTTACGATGCCTTCACTTGAAACGCCACATGATGTCGTCACAAAGATATTACCAAATGGTACCACTTGTTGTGGAAGACACTTGAGTTTTCGAAATCGTTACTTGTGGTGATCATTCGTTAATAGCAGTTTAATATCCTAGTTCTGATGATACTTATTGATCAGCATATTGTACCACCAGTCAATGTTTGCTGATATAAGTTATTTTTTTGAGGGTTAAATAAAAATCTACCAATGTCTGCTGTTTATTTGTTGTGGATAAAAAATCTTTCTACTTCGTTTACATTTAAATTTTCCAGTATAGATATTTAAAGCAACGTTTTGCAATAACAAGAAAACCGTATTCTTTGATCCATGACCTAAAGGACCACAGAAATACAAAAGATGAAACATGTTAATGCAGTATTTAAGGTAAGTCTATGCTTGGTTAAATGTTCATACCTCGTCAAAGTACAAAATGACCTTGCGATTCTCCGTCTCAGTCTTCTTCAGGGTGGCCATTTTCCCTATGCTTTCAACATCAGGGGCGAAACCGGTCGGCACGCCAACTTCCTGCACGGCCATTCCACTGGCTCCAGTTTTCAGCCACCTGTAATCCCAATTAATCGAAGTTTTAAGTACGATGGCATTGCTGGCAATAAATACATGGACTGATAAACATGCATACACATTTTCAGAAGGTTTTTTCTTGTTGTGCATATAAGAAAAAAACATGCTTTTTCGTATTTGTTAAAAAAGTGACTAACATTACTTTATACAATACATGAATTTAAATTCAATTGAAAAAAACCACTTCTTACTTTGTACAGGATCGGACTTTTAGGGAGTTGATTGTTTCTTCGATAATCGTAACATCAACTTCAAATGATGGCTGTTCGACCTCTTGCTCAACATTAAAGAATACAGATACCTGTAACAAAATATAACTGCATGTTACGTGGGTAAGATATTTAAAAGCTATATTAATTTCAGGATTTTTAAAATGGTACACTGATATTTCATGCATAATCGTGGTATTATTATCGTTACTTGTATTTTGATGAAACAAAGCAGCAAACCTCGACTAGGCCCATTCCACTTCCGGTTCCTGTAACAGTTACGTGGCTTGGTATGGATGGGAGCTGAACAGAAATTAATTTGCAAAC
This sequence comes from Mizuhopecten yessoensis, assembly GCF_002113885.1. Taxonomy (NCBI): domain Eukaryota; kingdom Metazoa; phylum Mollusca; class Bivalvia; order Pectinida; family Pectinidae; genus Mizuhopecten; species Mizuhopecten yessoensis. Next base: position 668,003 of record NW_018408892.1, on the reverse strand, counting down.
TCATAAAATATATGGACTACCAAATCGTAAAGCACAGTGTTGAATGGAATACAAATCTCTAGTGACAACAGTCACCAGTTTGAAAGATGTTATAAAACATACAATCTAATGTTTCGACTTACTGTCTAGCGGAAATGCTACTTTCTCATAACGAATTATATATTCAATGTACATTCTTTAGTGAAAAAGTGAAAAGCCTCTCTTTTATCTGGAAGAGGTAAATAATAGTGCACAGTGGCAACGTTATTAAGCAATTTGATAGAATATAAAAAATACTTGTTCAAACTCTAGTAGCAAAGCTCCAAATTTAAACGAGTTTCAGTACTATCTCTACTAAACATTTTCAAGTATTTTGGTGAGTTTAAAATAATAAATTCAAGTAAATATCTAATGTATTATCACCAGTATAAAATCTACTTACTTCCAATGATTGAAGTACCAATGCATTCTGTCTGGTGACGTTAAACTTGTGAGTAGTTTGTCCAGCTGTGATTCCGATTTGCATGTTGAAGTGTTCAGAATATCCGATACGAGCGAACTCGGACAAGGACTGTAGTGCTAATACGGTATCCTGGAACCAATATAAAGATGATTTTTCCAACAGTGCAATTAAAATATAAAACATTATATATGTTAAACTTTGGATGAGGTATATAATATATATATGTATATGGAATTTGAGGAAGATTCCTCCTCTTTTTTTCACTTTTGATTTTAAACCTCCCTGAACCAACACAAAAAATGCATGAATATAAATAAATCTATTATGCTTGGTGACATCGCTCAGTTGCAATTTCAATGCCAAAGCTTTCACTACAATCTTATCAACGCGACATTTATTATCTGAACTGTAATATCTATTTGGAGGTAACAAACACATTTTAAATTTTCCTAATGACGTTTATCCTTTTTCATACGTTTGTTTAATCGTAAATCTGTACTGACCTGAGTTGAAGAAAAGCCTCCATTGGGATTCCTCTGCTTTGTGATCCATTTCATGAAAGGAAGCCCTTCAGTAAACTGACCGTTGTGAGCAAACACCATTAGGCCATATGACGTCATCTCAATATCCACTGGCTTGGATTGCTGATGGGGTGGGGACCAGTAGTGGCCGGTTGAGGATGAGGCTGATTCTGGTTCATGCCAGTGGGTCATACCGTCTGTAAAGAAACAAAACCGTGAAATAAACGATATGATGATACAAAGACAACATCAAGGAAAATGTTCCAATATTATAAAAAGTATTTTTCGACCATTATAACAATTATAAAGGGTGAGAAAGGGAACAGCACAAAGCATCCCAATGTTTGTTTACAATTAACATTATTTTATATATGATATCTTAAAAAGTTTGGTAGTTTTCAATGAAATGTCATTCAAATTGTTGACAGATGTGATGATATGATAGGATGTCATATGACTATGAAACACTCTATACGCTTTATATAGTATTGCCACACGGAATTGTCATCATAGGGACACAGAAGCAGTAAAGATACGAATGATAATGTTGCAATGTATTCAGTGGATTGATGTGTGTTTCTTCAATATCTTTGCTAAAAGGATAAAGAAGATTAACCTGATTACGTGGAGGGAGAGGGCATATAAGTCGGCAAGTAGAGAGGTGGCACATTCGACGCCTCACAAAAACGAAACACGTAGTTCGCCTTACACAGAGAAGGCGAATCAGTTGTGTCATAGTTTTCCAATAACCTTCTTGGTAATTAACGTTTCTACACTCCCTCACCTTTTTAGGAACAAAGTAAGTCTATATAAAACAATTATGCAACAAGCAATGCCCAACCACTGACCTCACTATTATCTAAGAAGGAATCGCAAACCTTTAGTAACTGCTGTGGCCATGAGTTTATGGAAGGTTGTTGCGGAGGAATGACTTCTTGCTAAAGTCAATGCGTAGCTGCAAATGGATAGGCCGTAGGGGTCTGTCATGGCGGATACCTCTCCCTCCAGGTATGTCTGGGCTTTATTGGCTGCTGATTGTATCCTCAGGTGCACACCCTGTAGATTTAAAAATATCACTGTTGCTTAAAAATGATTTGATATAGCATTACAAGTACTTGCTTATAATACAATATACAATAACATAACACATATTATAGTCATGAATATCTAGGTGCTTGTTATATATTCGGTTAGAGGCAATGTCCTTTAATGCGTTTTAGAACATGTCATTCAGCATTACAAGGCAGAATTGAAAACACCATAGGTTTGATCTTCAACAATTACTTATTTCCACATGTGTGTAAGACGATGACCTGATGTATAACTTACTCCTTGCAGGTCACTGTTTTCCAGTAAGGCGATAAGGACGAAGGCGGTCAAAGAAGCACCGGAGGCAGATCCACCCTAAATCAGAAAACAGATCAGACGCTTTAACATTAAGATGCATGGTCATTTGAGAACAAACATGTATAACATATTCACGTTAAAAGCAAGGAAAGACGGTCACATAAATTACATTGCTTACTATTCTTGTTTTACTAATTTATTAAGTCAATGTACCCTGTAGCAGCCTTAGCATTCTGTTATTTTTATCCTACAGTGATGTGTGTTACTGGCATAGATATCAGAGGCATACTAGGGTATACAAGAAACCAGGTACAATGAGATATAAAGTAACCAAGATATCTAATAATACCTTCAAAAATAAAGTTCAAGGATCATGAGAGAGAATCCTCATGTTATATAACGTCAATCGTCCTTCTCGTTTGATAATAGTTAAATTCATTTTGCACACTAAAATATTAGTTTCTTAACTTATTTTACACATGAACTCCCTCATTTGCATAATAACATCAACATTACCTGCATGTTCTTATGAATGATACGACCAGGTTCTGGGAAGGAACCATTTGCTGCCTGGCGGTTTATCATCCAATCAATAGCTCTGGTTAGAGTTTCATCATCGATAAAGACATGACGTTTCGCCTGGTGGAATGACTTCGCAACAAAAGCCGTTAGCCACATGCTACCCGATGGGTCCCTGTCTCCGAAAGCACTGAATGATCCATCCCAGTGCTGGAAAGTTAGTTCTCTTTGGTATCCTGTAAAAATCACATTTATTGTACATTATACAGACTGACACATTCAAAAGTAACAAACCGGAACATAACTGGCCATGTCTTATTCAGATGTAATGAATAAATTGCAATGTATCATTGCTATATTATTTGACCGATATAATTCATTCAAGTTATATTTCGCATGTATGTTTTAGAAATAGAAACACGTTTCTTGTATTTGAAATTTTGAACATGGCAGAATAATATTTTATTATCTTCATATAAAGTATTGTTGACTGTTTATACATTTCGGCTTAAGATTTTCTTACCAAATACTAATCATCCATGATATTTTTAATTAAATTCATTCATCGAAATCTTTCGCATTATATATTAAGAAACGTTAAAAAACATAACTAGACAAAATACCTATATAGTTTTAAATTTGATTTGTTATTTCAATATAATTATTGATAAACACAGAGGTTTTTCTAAAGAAAAAAGTGCAATGTTTTGTAAAAAAAAGAATCCATTACACACATACTTTTTACCTGAAGAGAGAAAAAAAAGTAATGCATTAATACTATAAATTACTCATTTTTCGTATGACACTTACTTTTGCTTAAACCACGTACAATTTCGATCGCGGTTTCAAGAGCGACGCGATTTCTTTTCTCAGTAAATTAAAGGAGCTATGACTTTGCGTAGTAAAACAAAATCTCATGTAAAAAGTACGGAATGGTGAGTTTTCGAAATGAAGTATAGGGGTTATACATAAAGTTTACAGTTTTTATCGAAGTTAAACAAATGAAGCATATGAGCATACCTTTCTCCATAAAGTTGATCGCTTTCTCCTCGACACTTGATGTCAACTGGTGGGTATCGGTGAGATAGTTAGTTACAAACACATCAGGTGCGAAACCTAACATCGTCTGTTCTCCACATCCGGTTGGCATGCGCAAAAGTTTGTCTAGCCCATTGACCGTTGGTCCCATTAAGTCACCTACAAAAAGAAAATGAATAAGTTGTTAAAAATCTTTATTTTTTATTCCATTTAATTATTTTTCACGCAGGGAAGGTCTGCAAAAATCTTCAAAATCGATTTGACATTTCCGGAATCATACAAAACAAGCATAAACACGAATCAAGGAAATAGTCTTTCGTAAAAATATTAATCTATGTGATACAATACGTTATCATATGCTGCGTTGACAATATCGTTTAACATTCACAGCTTTTTTACGATGCTTTCATTCATTTAAATCAACTTCTTGAAAAAATATTACAGATGAAAACATACCGATAGCCGAAACATGCACTCGATGTGATCCGGCGACGACCCCAGCAGGTAATGTGACATCAACTGTCTCCGCGAAGTTGGTGTTGTGTTTCAGGTCAACAAGCATCGGTATATTGTACTCTTTCGGGACACCTTCAGCCTTATCGTGAAACAGGTTACATAATTCTTAGTTACTGTAATTCCTTGAATAAACCTTTCTCGCTGAATTACAAACGGTATCTAACGTCCCATCGACCGAAATACCCACTACGTTAGTAAGTATACTTATATTGATACTCAATTTGAGTTTATATCAGATTTTTTTATTTTACTTATACTGATACTTTTAAATAATACTGATACGGTAATAATAAAAAATATCTACGTGAGCAGTAGCAAATTCCAGAATTTATCTATTTTACGTATATTTATTTCATTGCTGATAATCGATCACTTCACGGAGGGCCGTCTCAAGATCAATAACCCTGTTTTGTACGAGCGCAAAAAAATATCACTTGCGACAGAATTAAGATATTCGTGCGAACAGGACTACAATCCATTTAAATCCTCATTCTAGGACCCATTTCAAAACCCGAACCATAAACAGGGTTGAGATTTTCTCTATCCATTTCTTTCAGAGGTCATTGTTTTTGTATGCCTCCACTATGAGTCGAACTAGGGACCTATGGCCTACTATTCTTACTCTCAACCGAGTGAGCTAAAGAGAAATTCTCCCTAGATAGGTTGGTAGTATTTTACCAGGATGACATAATAACGCAATGTGTTTATTTAGGTTTGATAGTGGAACCCATGACTAGTGGAACCCGTGACTATTAGCTATTCAGAGTAAATAAGGTTTTCTCTGGTGTACGTACCCAAAATCAGTAAAGATAACGTCATGGAAAGTTTATTATATCATAATCTTGAATAAAATCATAAATGAATTTACTAGTGCTGTTACAAAGCGCTTACCATTACAAAACATGTATACATATATATTGAAAAGACAAAAGTCCCGTTTCAAAGTAAGCCTTATTATTATATATTAATGGTTTGGATTAAGTAGCGTTTGAAATATGTCCAAGACATGTTCCTACCTGAACATACCACAGACCATGCTGACTTTATACGGACACACTAAAATGATGAATCGAGTTCGAAAACAAGTAAACAATATCAGCAACTGTACCTCAATAAGGAGTTGTCGCCTAACAGCGTCGGCGGCCAACGTAGACTGGGCCTTCACGTTAATACTGACAGAACCAAGGCCGGCAGGAACCACAGGGAAAAACACAGATTTTGTTCCACCAGCTGTTACCTAGAGACACAATATCGAGATCTACAGTAAGTCGTGAAACAAGGGTTCGGTTGTATTTGATAGGTAAAATATGGTTAAAACGTACTTAAAACACACATAAATGCAATCAGCAGTATACTCTATGATGTATTATTCATATCGAATAACATCTTGTATATAAAAATTACATCCTTATGGAAATATTTGAATTAATTTTTGATAATGATAATGAATAGATATATCGTATACTGATTTTCAAACATTATCTATGATGTATTTTCATAATGGTTCAGTTATTTGCATTTCATGGTTTTCAATTTAAGAAATAAAATAATTACCGAAAATAAATAATTAAACATTTCATCGTAGATAACAAAATCGAAACGGAAAAAATTGAAACGTTCTCAATATCTGCAGTTCTGCAGCATGGTTTTTGATGGACAAATATGGGAANTTAGGAGACTAAATAGAACTTGCAACAATTATATAACTTCATAGAAAAAAAATCCACAAAAATAGATCAGCTAGAATGTAATCCTACACAGGAATGTCAACAGTATGTTCAATACGATTTCTATCCGGTATAGCGAACACGAGAAAACTTTTTTTATTATGTGTTTTGTTAGACAAAAAATAAACTACCCAAGATTTTTGAATGGAAATTAATTATCTAGTTCATCAGATAAATGCATGCAATAATTTGCTATGCGTCTACCTGGTATTGGTTATTGTCTCGACAAAACAGCGTTAAGCTAAACAAAAAATGGGATCAATGAGAAAAAAGATGTTTAGGAAAATATATCACGCTAACAGTTAGCCATATGTCATCTGTTTAATCCTCCTGATTGGAATTTGTATGTAAAAGAAATCTATGACATATCGTTTTCGTCATTTGTCCAGTATGTATAAAAGTATACCTCTAGATAGTTTTTGGTCCGAGCTAATGTGGTAAGATTTTGAAATGACTTGATTCTAAGCAAACATTAGAATTGAAAAGTATATGTATGTCCCTAAAACATTCTAGATTTGGATAAACAATGGCTTAATTGATGATAGTTAATTGTATTTTCTCTGTTGTTATATCTGTATAACTACTTACGTGTACAGTCTTTGTTGTTGTCTGGGCGATGTAGGACTCTGTGCCATGTGTATCGAATACGACATTTACCAGATCATCATTCTTTTCTAATGTGACAACGACCTGGTATGTTAGGAAAAACATTAAATAAAACACAAAGAAAGTTCAATCAAACATGTTACTTACGGTCAACGGTGTTCAAGAACGGACTGACATTACTAAAAAGACGTCATGTAAATACCACCCTTTATTTATTCTTTTATGTGCACATTGCGATGATTATCTGCTTGCTTAATATATAAAAGTGATTGTAAGCCTTTATTTTTGTTTTACAATTATAACTTATACTATTATCCATATGTAGTTTAGCGCTTTAGAGTAATTTTACAAATTATATTGGGCGCTATATAAATGCAGTATATTATTATTATTGGATTTTTAAACTTTCCGTCAGCGCCAACTCAAAATGATCAAAATGTAAACTGTTTAAGTCTACTCCTTCAGAACAAAACAAGATATTAAAATATTTTCATTTATATATTTTTCTCTTTGAAAACACATGAAAAGAAGAATGAACAAAAACTGTTGTATGTCGTTTTGAAATTGCCAACTCTTAATGATTTTGTTATTCTGTGTCATCTGACTCAGAAATATGATACGACGCTGAATATACGTACGTCCATATCCATAGTCATATAGTTGAACACATTGGCCTGCAGTACGAGTTGTTCTCCTCTCACAACTGAGTAAGGCAATGTCAGGCTGACAAAGAATGGTCTGAAGGCTTCAACCTGTNAAATACAACTAAAAATTTGGAACGAGAGTAATATTTTTACAAAATGAATGCAATTATGATACAATATTGAAGAAAGCAGCCTTTCCAAAACGGATAAAAGTTCATTGTTCTTGATCAATTTATAAGTTCAAAACTATTGTTTACTATGGTAAGCGTGCCTTTGCGCTTGTTGGAGCGATTCCGAGACCACTGGTGGCGTGGACAGCAAAGGCACTGGCAACCCATGACGTAATCGTATCCGGGACTGTGGCAGCAATGGTCACGTTGCCGTCTGGTCTACGTTAGTTAACAAATCGAAAAGGAATGTTGTAATGGATAATGTATGCTTTGTATGTTACGACCAATCATTATAAAACAGTTTTATAGTCTGTAATACAGGTATTCGATTTTATCATATTCTTTAAGCGTCCGGAAAAAATAAAAACAAAATATTTGAGACATTTTGTCTTTAAAATATATTTGACTGCACAAAAATAATCAGATTTACTATACTCAGTATAATAGACGTATTGACATTTTATTGTTGAAAACAAATGTATATTTTAATATCAAATAAATAACAATCACTCATACTGAGCTGAATTTGAAATATATTGAGTTATGAAATATTTAACATGTGAGAGACATAAGAAGCCTATGTCAGATGAAGGTGCAGGAAGGCAAAAAGTAAGGCAACAAAGAAACAACTAAGCATAACATATAAATACAAAAGAACAATTCTAGCAATAAATGTAAATAGCCATATGATGTAAAGTTTTAAATCAACACAATTTTATTCTGTTTTATGATTAAATAAGTATATAGTTATAAGTCGTTTGTTGCTGTAGTTTTCTACTGTCACAAATAATAAAATTATTGTTTTTATTAAATGTATACAGAGACAAGGAAAAGATCTAGCAAGTAAGCTGTTCAAGAATAAAGAGACATTTTTATTTTCACGTCTCCTAACCGTTGCGAGTTGTAATCAGAACAACTATTGAAGATTAATTTCCCCGAGTTGAGAACACATGGCGTTTGCTTTTTTATATGGTATTTAAAATATGTTTTAAATACTGCTTTTTTTTCTTCTTTTTTTAAAGATACTTACCAGTCTTACAAATTTCAAACAACGAACAAACGTGTTTTTCCTCGAGATCCTGCCGTCTAAATCCAACTTATGGAAACGGAGCCCATATGTGTGATTTCAACAAGAGTCATATTTTTAATTTGGATATCGAAACTAACTTTCTTTCTCATTTTTTCAATATATACTGTACTTTTTTATTTCAATTTCTAACCAATTTAAAATCAGATTTGTTTTTGCCTGAAAGCGGTGTTACGAGAGTAAATAAAAAGCCAGACTATTGTTAGCAAAGATAGGCGCGGGATACTACTAAAGCTGGGGTTCATAAAGGAGTAAGGGGAACAGACTAATAAGGGCTATTGTAATAATGACCTTCCACTGGAATATCACAGAATGTATTTTGAAAGGAATATGAGCTAACTTGGCTTCTCTTGAAATAAAGCCACTTGGTATAACGAACGTGTATGTTCTTTGTTATTGAGTCAAGCATGAAGAGCTAATTGTTCCACCATTATAGTGGTATCACTCAGTGGAAACCATAAAGTGTTGTGAGAAGAAATCTTTACCCAATTGTTTCATTGAGCCAGAGCCATGTTTCTGGAAAATCATAACGAATTGTCTCCACTTCTTTCAGCAAGGGAGTTCCTCAAATATCACCAGAGGCCAAGCCAGTTGCCGTACCAGCACCCATTGAACCACCCATAGCAGGACCCATAGCAGCACCTGAGGCCATTCCATTTATAGCCCCAAAACCACCACCACCCCCTCCCGCCATCCAAGCAGCGGCCATAGGAAACATTTGGGGGTTTTAAAACAACAAAATCCTTCTAGGCAAGTGCAAATATGATTCGGACTCAGTAAGAATTAAATTGTCCATNAGTTCTACCTAATGCTGTGTGATAGCGTCAGGATGGAGAGCGAAGGGTCGACAATTTTCTTTCATCTTGGACCATTAAATTCTAAAGCAGAAGGAGTTCACTGATCGTAATGTGAAAATACTGGGTCGGGGACGAGTGATCCTAACTTAATTTTATAATTTTAAGGTCTAATTTTGTCTTTCACATAATAAAACTTTAATTTAATACTTAGCGTATCCCTTTACTCTTTTGCAGCTTTATTGTAGTCTTCTCTCTGTTCAAGACTATTAGATACAGTTTAACGTGCCAAATGAGTTGAATATACACTTGACCCCCTTTCATGTCCTTCGAAAAAACAAAATTTGTTTAGAGCAAAACTCGAAAGATTTTCGTTTAAATGTTATGCGGCGAATTGTATTAAGAATAAGCCATATTTACACCGGACCACAGAGTCATGACACGTGCAGAAATATCAGGATAATTGATAGACGCCTCACATATAAAAAAAAAACACTATCATTGGAAAGGTATCTAACTAAAAACTCCGTGATAATATTTATTTATAGATATAGATACTTCTATTTAACCAAACATGTTTTTTTATCTAAAAACAGATACTCTGAAATAGTCTATGGGAAGTGTAGAGTACATGTATAGATGAGTATAGTAAATTATAACACGGAAAAACATCGCTAGACATTCAATACTCCCGTACTGATTAATGGGCGGCAATAAAATTAGGTTTTTGTCCACTTATGTTCTACAATAGATATGCGCATGTATACCTAAATTTGTTAACTTCGAATGCAATGTAATATGAGAATTACCTCGGACGACTATTGAAAAAGTTGCTAGACATTCAATACTCCCGTACTGATTAATGGGCGGCAATAAAATTAGGTTTTTGTCCACTTATGTTCTACAATAGATATGCGCATGTATACCTAAATTTGTTAACTTCGAATGCAATGTAATATGAGAATTACCTCGGACGACTATTGAAAAAGGAAATATCATGGGAAAGGTAAAACAGAAATAAACGCGAAGTTGGGGGATGCATTCAGTTTAGTTCCATGTGTTTCTAATCGGAAACCAATAGCAACATATCACTATAAAACTTAATCACAGTGAACTTAACAACTTTGAATGTGGATCATTTAAAATTGGTATGATCTTTACTGGGTATGTATTTCAAAATTATTTTGCATCTTAACACTTAGGATGGTACTTTAGACAATTGTATAATTATACCCAGGCCTAGATGAAAAAGTGGCGGATGGAGGGGGATCATGATGTAGGTTTTTCTACTTTTTGGGTTGTGCGTTACGTACGTCTTATCTAAAGCTTCACTAGCCTAGCAAGCATGTGATTCATTCAATTAATTAATTAGCTAATTAGTTATTATTGAAGAAAATCAGCTGAGTGTTCTTAAAGGGCAAAGAGTAAACTACATGTACCAGATACCAAGATAATGGTTAGAGAACAGTGTATCAGATTTCCTTCTAAATACCATGTAACAGAGCGTGAAACAAGAAGCAAAGCTGACATACGCACATGAAGCACAGGAAGCATGATGCTAGACAAACATCTAATGAAGAAAGAACAATACGGATGAGCGCATTATCGTAGCGTAGCACCGGCTGTGAAAATAACAATTTATTCATAATAATTGTATGATAAATCTTAGATTTCTCTTTGTTCATTTAAGATATACCTTCTTTTTATATTTATTCTAAATTATATTAAGCCCGCTATTGTTTGTTCTAGGTATTTGAGTTGAAAATTTTACCCGACAGTTTTATTTAGCCAGAGCCATGTTTCTGGGAAATCGGAGCGAATTGTCTCCACTTCTTTCAGCACATGGACACCAACACCGTCTGGGCCTATTCCAGCGCTAACCGTGGGTCGACCAAACGGATACAAACCGGGATATAGATCCGGGACTCGAATTGAAACAAATACAATTTTAACATAACTTCCAGGGGATGTAGGGTCTATTTCGTGTGAAGAATGATATGGTAACATGCAGCGATATCATAGATGTCTTCGACACAACTCGGCAAGAGACGATAACTGACCTCATTAAGAATTTCACAATACGATGTGGTGTTTGTACCAGTCATTTCCATCGTTCAATGGGGTCTACTTAACGCCAGTGATCGTTGTAGTATCCTATACGTCTAAAGATTCACGCATAAACTGATATGGTGTCTAGTTATTAGGTCAGCAATCCGTTCCCATGGAAACTGCGTATAAACCTCATATGTGAAGTTCAGTGCTTGTTAGTAAGTAAATATTTGACAATTCCATAATAAATACATTAATTGTTACCTGATGTAAATACTGATACATGTATACCATGGTTCCTGATTTTGTAGTAGTTACCTGTAGGTTATATTTACAGGTATTGATAGAATATGCAGAAATCTCAGAGTGGTGTGGTATGGTGGAACTGTGCAGTAATTGCAAACTCTTGATTCTAGTGCAGCAGTTAGAACTGCGCGAATCTGTTATTAATGCGGTATGATATTTCGCTAGTATCAATGACAGTATTGAATGTCATACCTAATAACCACTGTAAGTATGACTGAAAACAATAACTTAAATACGAAATAAACAGAAGCACATATAAGGAATTAAAATAGTCAAATGAAGTCAAAATTTACTGCAACAAATAACCATTTCGTCATTTTAGGGCTTGTGCCAATAGGTTCTGTTTTAACAGAAGGCGTCGCCCTCCGTGGGGACAGAAGGGAGACAAAAAAGTTTAAAGCATTGTATGTCCCAACTTAACACGAACTGTAGAAATACCGATCATAACCATTGTGACTGTCAGCGATACAAATTCTACCGAAGTGTAAAAAAAACTAGCATCGCTTTTGCAACAAATTTTTACATGAACTATATACAAGTGGATTAGTGAAGACGTTGGGATAATATCATTTAGGACCTAGAGCGACAGAACGATGATTTAACACCCCTATACATTCAGTTGATACGACAGAAAGCTGAGAGAGAGAGAGAGAGAGAGAGAGAGAGAGAGAGAGAGAGAGAGAGAGAGAGTGGGAGTAGGGATAATAACTCAATAACAACTAATTTGACTGGTGGGTTAGAGAAAACTTAGCATCAAAAGGTGCTATAGTACCTCTTTATATAATGGGATAGGAGAAATAGCTAAGATATTGACGCACTGAAAAAGCTTTTCATTAGCAGATTAGAAGGACAGTTTAGATAATTCAGTAAAACTACAACTAACTATAGTGTTTATCCTACAGTCCTATTGAGCCAAAGCCATGTCTCAGGAAAGTCGGAGCGAATTGTTTCCACTTCTTTTAGGACATTATTACTAGGAATAATACCAATAGGTTCCATGGGCTTTTTTTCATATTAGACGGAGCTACTCCGGGTACAGATATGGGGCCATAGAACGCCATATCAGTATCGGTAAATATAGGATATGCCAAACAATATAGTTTTAGAATATATTTGGAAATTCGTACCCTTTTCGGAGTGGCACCTTCGTGGGTTACAAAAATCGCCGGCGAACTGAAACAGCGTGAAAATATATCTTATACCGCGAGGAATTAAACATACAACAAACGAGTTTCACCAAGCGATTTAAATATTCATTTTAAAATACCTTCCGTTGAAAATTTACCACCTTTCTGTTGAGGAAGTCATTTTTATTGTGGACGGTTAGTTAGTCAGTCAATGGATTCTAAATGGCCCGTCAACACAAAATAGGTCATTAGGGCTAATCAATTGTTGCGGACGGACTTGGTGAAAAATAAAGCCTTTCACTGAGGTATGCTTCTCGCCAAGGCTTCTCGGGGTTATTGTAATTTTGTTTTGAAGGTCGTCCTAATTTCTTTTTTACTTTATACTGTATCATTTTTATGTGGACAAACTGTACAATTTACAACCATGCAAACGAATATTAAATCATATAAGCGCATCGATGCCCCTCATATGATTTAGTAATTCCTGTTTTTATTTCAATAAATATCCAAATCGTTGAAATGCCTTTTGCTGACAATGCCTACGGCAATGAAGCCCGGACAGCTCAAACCATTATGAGTTTAAAATCAGAGAAATAAACCCCAGAAAACATCGATATATATACCCATTTCAAGTAAATAAATAAACGTATTTAAAGCATTCAGTGTTATAATTGTCTTCTATCTATAAATCAAATCGTAATGAAACAGAAATATTTCCATTCATGACAATCAAAACTCATGTTTTGTTCAATAAACAATGTTTCATTAACCGTTTATATGACGTTATCATCGGAATTTCTACCATGTGAATGATAACTAATGAATTAAGATATAAATGGAATTTCATTCTACAGAAAGTAGCATAAATTACTTTTTACGCAGGTATATGGCTTTTCCATTTTCATTCAATTTTTGTCTCATTTTTTATACCCGCCCGTATTGATTTCGTAATGTTTGACCCTGCGATGAATCTGGCCTCTTACTCGAAGGCAAAAATAGCGTGTATAGGCATTGCCTGTGCCAAATCCTATTCTTAATTGCAACAATAAAATAATTTTGAAATGAAAGGTAAAAATGGATGCAAATAACACGGAACGAGAACATCCAGAACATACACTGGAAGATATGTTACATTTTCTAAAACAGATTGTAACTACTTTACAAAATCCATCCGCTCACGGCCTTACCGTGATTTTTGAATATTTGTATACCGCACACACTATAACCAAACATCATTATCATCAAGTCATACATAGGAAATGTCCCGATAAAACGATAATTAAAAATAAGTAAATGAATGAAATCTTTAAAGTATTTCAATCAAAGCTGGTCAATATCGTTGAAAGCGAACCTGGTGGTTGTCTGATTTTTCAGGAAGGCATAATATCGGGCAGGCTTGACAGATTTGGAGTACTGTTTTGGAAATGCGCATTTCAAATGTTTTATTTAACAACATCAGTTTATTCCTCTCGAAGTACTTGTGGTTTTGAAGGATAATTTGATGTATGACTCCTTTTTAATGCCATATGTCATCTCATCTCATCCAAACAACCTGATGGCAGCACATGTATGAAACCATTTCAACCAAAGCAATACCTACATAAACTGGAAGAGTAACATCCGCCACAGATGTAATACACTATAAGCATAACAACACAACTGACAAGCGGTAAAGGCTGATCATTACATAAGAAGAACTAGAAAGGTTATGTAAGTAGAGGTGAAGAACCACAATCAGCACCAGTGTCATGCAACTTTGAAAAACCTGTACGTGTAATAGACAATACCGAACATGCAAAATCTATGGTCATCAGCGGTGTAACAGCTGTATATGAACTGTAGAATAAAAGAACCTCCCCACCTTGAGGGTGTGTTAGAGAAATCTCCAACCCGAGGGGTGATATTCTTGATTGTCTTATCCGAGGCTTTGACTCAAGGTAGGGGATGATTGTTTTCTCCAATCCTGTTTCACTCACAAATCCACCGACAAGCGGTGAATTGCATGAAATATAAGCGTTGATTGCATGTTTTTCTAACAAATTCAGTAACCAGTGTTACTCAGCTTACATTGAACTGTAAGAGCAACAATCAACATTGGTGTACGAACAGTATAAATGACTGCATCGATGTAAAACAGCTTTACACAATTTGCAAGAGCACCGGTGTAAAAGTTACAGTCGACACCGGAGTAACACAAATTAACATTAACTGTACTTTGCACCTGAAAAGCACCGGTGTAAAAGTTACAGTCGACAGAAATATCCTGTATACAAGTGATGGAATTACATACTAATGGTGGTAACTAGTCACAGCAGAAAAGGAAGGTATACTTGTAAGTTAAGTAAAGGAGAAAGAAAAGTAATACTCATTGTAATACAAATTTTATACCAGGAATTGTATTCATTTTAATAAAAGGTGTATTCCATGACGAAATATTTAGTACTGAATATAACGAATGGCGATTACGAGATGAAGTCAATATACTCATAGTAACGAATGGTTATACAGAAAATGAGAGAATTTCTCACTGAAGTGAATGGTAAATACAGGAGGAAAGGTCTAAACAAATGTGCTGGATATTATGAAAACAAAGAGAAGGTGGTGGTGGTTGTGGTGGTGGTTGTGGTGTTGGTGGTGGTGATGGTGATTGTGTTGGAGGTGAAGGTGGTGATGGAGGCGGCGGTGGTGGTGGTGGTGGTGGTGGTGATGGAGGTAGAGGTGATATGGGTAAGGGATAAATAGCATACTATGCTTGCAGTTTGTGATACCTAGAGGAAAAGTGGGTGTTTCCGCATTGTAAATGGTATAGAACAGTGCAATGCTACATTAACTACCACAAAGAAAAGAAAAAGAACATAATGTGCGCACTACGGAATCAGTTCTACACAAACAGGGAATCTACCCGGAAAGTTCATTTTTCCTGAGCTTTGTTTCTGGGGAACTTACAAACATTGAATTGAATTGTTTTCCTGCCAACACAACCAGTCTTTCACAACCACTTAGAACGATTATTCGCGTTTCAGTCAATGTATATATCTATGTTATGTATGAATAATTCTTTGCGGAAGGAATCAATTCGCGATGGACGGTAAACGCGAATTAATGCGACACTTATTATGTTGTCAGGATTTGGTAAGAAGATCTTTTCTTAGTTAGATCCTGTTTACAAGTGAAAATTATTGGTAAAATCATAATTGATACTTGCCAGAAGATATCTTAATCTTCTCTTAATTTGACGAAAGGTAATTAAGCTAACTCCCTTTGAATGTATATTTTTATGTACATTTTATATAATAAAAAAAGATAAATAATATTAATTATACATTTAAAAAATACAAATAATAGTTATTTGCAGTATTGTTTTTCATCAATGATGATAGTATGATGTTTTTACTCACAGTATGGTTCCACATAGTGATATATTAGCGCATCAGTCATAACATTTACTCCGGCGTTCTACAATCCAAATTGTATATAAGCAGAAATTATTCAAATATGTGTTCTAAGAATTTATTACGGAAAATATACATATCCTTCACATAATTTCAAAATATGTACAAAGAGTCTCCCAGGTTTTTTTTGTGGTTTGATTTTGTTGTATTTCTGAACACACCCTGTGAAATGTTATGTCATTTATGCTTGATTCCATCTAATCTGATCATTTTGAGGTGCTATGTTTAACAAGAATATTTTCATCTGATAAATGAATATAACGATGTTATTACAGAACCGCTATTGCAGTATTTCTTGTCAAATACTATTCAATTATATAACAAACAAAAAATATTTTAATTACCTTATTACACCGAATATTGATAAATGAACTAAAGATACTTAAAATGAGTTTCTCTTGTGTATCATTGTATTTATAAACCTGTGTACAGTAAATACTTGGTTTAAGAGCAGTAAGTTTTCATCCTAGTGGTGAATAAACTAAGGTGTGAGGTGGTAACTCAGTATTTGTACGAACCTGGAAAATCTGTTCGGCGTCCGATCCTCCATAATAAGTTGTGAAAGGCCACCATATCATACGCTTCTTCCTTCCCACAGGCATAGGCTCAGGCATGATTCCGCCCCCTCCAAATCCACCCCCTCGGAAGAATATGGGGCCGCCATTGTTGGAATGTACAATGGTGTCATACGACTTCAGTTCATCAACGACCTATAAATATTTATGTACTTTTTGAAAAAAAAAATATCTTATAAAAATAAGTAGAGAAGTGGATGGATGGACGGACAGAGAGACGGACGACATCCAACAAACGATCTATATACAAATACCCATGCATTGGGCTGGAAACATTGTGATGCGCAACACAAACTGTTTACAAACAAATATTGCATCTTCATCAGCGTAAATACAAATGCTAATTCTGTGGGGGTGGGGGTGGGGATGGCACCAGATATATGAACAAGTAAACTTGAAACTAGAATCTTATGAAGATACTATATAAACAATGAAGCTTCATCTTTAATATTATGAAAAACCTGTGCAAAAATACTAGCATAGTTGCTCTTCTATTCGACTAGGTCCAAATTTATGCATATATCTGATGTCATTTAAACATGTGTAATATTTATACCTGTCTACTTCTAAAAATGGTCCCTATAGGGCCAGGTGTATATAGGTATCTAAGTATCTTATACTCTATCAGTAGTACCTTACTAGGCAATAGCTCAATGATATTGGAACTTTTTCAACATTTATAAAAATATACATGCAGAATATGTTTCACAAACTTTAATACAAACAAAGTATTCACACATGAAAAGAAAACTCGTAGACAGTAGTTAACCGCAAATGTTACCTCTGCAGGCGTGATGTCATTTCCGCTCTTAAGGAGAAGCACACTCTGATCTACGGCTAAAAGATTGACGATGGAGTTAGGATCAGCTGTAACGTCAACATTGATTCCTTCACCAGGCTGGGCTTTCGTTTTGTCGAACCGAATGGATACCTACAACAGTCATTGGTTTTTAAAACTTTGCAAACTAATGCATTTGATGTCTTTAACATGTTTAACCGACATTTTACTTACCTTTTGAATTTGATGCACAGTTTTAACACAGTATCTTAAAAATGTAATAACGCTTCATTAGTTTTCCATTAATAAAATAATGCCAAAAACAGACGGGAACCAAGTAATGTACTACGTATTTAAGCTTTATTAGACCCTCTAGGTTTTATTAATGTTTGAACTAAAATAAATACCTAATAGTAGACAAAAAAAACACCGCATACAGGCCTACGTTTTGGTCTTTTATCTTAATTTTTCGTCAGCAACGCTGGCACAACAAACTTCAGTACCTTACCAAAACGAACGTCTAATCAGTAAACCTATTGCATAATGTTTCGGAAAAAATTGACAAAAAACAAGTATCGCACACGGCGGACACACGCGGTGTTGAACTGCCATAAGGGCTTAGGAAGGGTCATACTATTGCAACGAGGTTATCGCAAAGCCGCTTGTGTTACCGCAACAAACAAACTGAGGTATTGAGCTTAAAGGGTAAAATAAGCTTTTAAATCTAGCTGTATTAACAGTTCTACTACAACATTTTAAACAAAATATGCTGTAATAAAAATGCGTTTCTTTTTCTGCTAGTATATGATTAAATTTACCTCGTTTTCAAAAGTTCCAGAAACGTCAAAGCTTATGCTGTCTGTGACGATTTCTCCATCAGCTCTGACGTAGTACACAACGATTCTCGCATTTGGTGCCATCTTAGCATTCAGTGGGACGTAGAATTGGAATGCTTTTGCGTTGTTGCCATTTATAGATCCTGAAACTGCGATACTGCCTCGGCCAAGCACCTGGTTATATACGTCACATTGTCAGCACACAAGGACAACATTTTTAAACTCAAAGTTTATAAATAATAGACAACAACAGGAATCAGGTAGAACGAAAAAAAAGGAAGTACAAAATTGACCTCAATTAACAAACCGAGGAGATACAGGGTGATACGAAACGGTAGGTAGTTTCTGCACCATTTATGCACGCGCCATGATGTCTTCATCCAAATAATGGCTATACAAGACACAGCAGATCTATTTAACCATTATTAATCTTTCAAAAAAAGGATCTGCAATGTTATACCTCGATCCTTAGTAGCAATTTTAACCTTATCCCTCACCTGATAAATTAACTTGTCGATTGGTGAGGTGGACACTACTCGGAAATCCACTACTTTGTCATGGCCAGCCTTCCAAAGACAAAAAATACAAGACGTCAGATTCTTTTTATTTTCTTCAACACAAAATATGAGCATCACAGTCTTCTGTATACAGGGGAATTCTCGCTGCAGTAAGATTTCCGCCTTTTTTGTCCATGCAATGAGGGCGAAATAATCATCACAGCATTAAGCAATAAACAACATGATATACCTAGTAATTAAACGTGCAGGGCGAAATTTAAACTGGGCTAATATGGATTATACCGGCAAAGGGCGAACATTTCCCGGTATACAGTATGTGAACGTTGAAACAAATATTTTGTAAAGACAAACAATGTGATTGACATGGAATCAAGAATAACTCGCGGGTATGTGTTTTGCATGATATGGAGACTCAAACATATATTTATTTTGGAATTATTTTGCAGAATAAATTTGCTAAATTTGCTCTGAATGACGAATGACCAATGATATAGCTTGATTTCTGAATGGTAAATTATACTACGCAACAGTGAAGATACATATCAAGTAAACACTTTGTCGATTTTTTGTCTTAATTCATTATTTAAAAAAAAAAAGTTTTGATCAAATTGTTATCATTTTTTCATTGTTAAGATTTATAGAAACTTAGTATACTAATTAACCCAAATAGGACGTATTAAATAATATTTCACATCTTAAAATGTCCTTTGTCATAAAATATCAAAATGCGAAAGACAAACCCTTATATCGCATGGAAGGTAGAAATTTAACTCACCTGTAGGTTATTTGACTCCAGGAATATCTGCATGAAGCTGTCCGAAGGAGAATAGCTCCTTTGCACGGATTGATATTGCGTAATTTGGCCATACTTAAACTGAAAAGAATTTATAACAGATTTTTACAACACAATTAAAATTTGACCCGAAAGTTCAATGTAATTAGAAAACATTTTTGTTTTCAGAATGTAAAAGGAATATCATATATTACATATTCATTTAAGATCGAATTTAGAATACATTTATGACGTACGAAAAACTATGTTAAATTCAAACATTTTTGCAAAGCATCCTCGGGTCCCAAGGGTCGCAAGAGCGTTTTGCAACTGGGATCGGGAATGGTAGATAAGTTGCATTTAATAAATATATAGATACGTGATGACTTTAATGACAGAGATGTTTTGCCTTAGAGTGTGAAATGTCATCCTATATGAATTATACTTTGTTAAGACTATAAATTTAGGCAGCAATCGTATTGTTTATGACTGACATTGACCAATTGTTGGCATCATCGATATTATGAACTCATTATGAAGCATTGGCTACCTCTTTCTCTTCCTGGACAGTGGTTGTTCCATGAACATACATACATATATGTACATTACATATGTTATTCATTTGCAGTAAAAACTGGCTTTTAATCAATTTATTTTATATAATAAATTACAAGTAAATGCAAACATTGAATTGATTTCAGTAGGAAATTGCAATTAATATGTATGTCGGCTTGAATCTTACTAGTTTCCACTTCATGGTACGTGTCATTTGTTGATAATAAATGTCACTTGAATACATTTTAATTTTTGGAAATATGAAAAGTTCCCAGTTTCATCAGATGTTGAAAGTAGTAAGATAGATAAAACTTAGTTATATATGACAATTTCCCAAATACTGTAGCAATCAGGTAGCAATAAATTATTGTTCAGATTATCAGTTTAGGAAATATTCGATGATATTAGCATAATGTCCCTAGACAAAAGTAGTACTGTAGTGGTTATATACACACAACAAAGAGATATGAAAGAAATGTGTACGTTTAAGGAAATACTAGTTGCATTGTGTGGAATGTCGATCTTAGCCTGGACAAGTCCTGTATCTGTGAGAGTGAAACTCTGATCAGGCAGTTGATAGTTCATGGTTCGTGGACCATAATAATACATAGATGTAGTTGTCTCAGGCAGGTTGGCTGTTACGCTCGTTTGTACGATCAACGACTTGTTTGAGCCCGCGGCCAATGGCATGTCATCTTGTTGGACCACTTTGGCCTACAAAATAATACACATGTAAATAGAAGAAAAGAAGAAGAGAAACGAAAACTCACCTACAAGTAAACCTGCTCGAGAGACCACCTCTTTAAAAAAGCACCTATGATAAGCGAGCACTTCATATATTTTCAAAAGGTAGTTTTGGAACGCAGGCTTGAGTTAGTTTATTTGTGATTAGAAATTTCAATTTCCCTGTATTTGCTAAAGCCATGCAATGATACATTACGAGTCCATTCAAATAGCATGTACTCTGTTAAATCACTACTATTGATTGTTATCTAAATATACAATACGTCATCACCTGCATCGTGAAAGTGAAAAACGCATTCTGCTAATCAGTATTGACGTACTTCCCTCTGTGTTACATTGATGGACCATCTTTAAAGTCCCTTTAGCTCTCACTTAAAAAACGCACTGAACAAGCAATACGTAATCAAAGGCTCGACTCCGATTAGTGCCACTTGGATAAAGTGGTCTATGACCTACTCCGGAATTTGTGTACCCAATACAATAATCTATTTAGCTTGATCTCAAATATGTGGTTACACTTTGAGGATGCAAGGACTACGTCGTTCTAGGAGGAAGCATAATGATAAAATGGTGAATTGTCCATTAGCTAACTTAGCTAGAGGGAGTTTCTACATATATTCTATCAGAACTGCACTAGGCTTTATGACTCACACAACTAAATCAGCCAATAAGCAAGTGTTACATACGATTGTAATCCCTATGTAAAATTTGTCTCCGGTCAATACAGTGCCTCTGAGTAATTAAAATAGGTAATTGTTGACATATTTTACATTGAATGAAAACTGCAGATATTGAACTTTAAAAAAATGTATAGTTTTAGTAGATTTTAAAATGTGATGGTGGATTGATATGGGTTCAAATGTCAGGGGGTGTTCCCGTCCCATTTCACCAGTTTGGCTTGTAAACTTCCGGTTGTCAAAAGCAGACGCCTGTAGCGCTCTTATATGCCACCAAACTCACCAAAAATGCATTTTGAATCCTTTGTCATGTATGTATCTTACAATGTAGACAGTTGTCACTAATATTGAACTTCAAATATTAACGCTATTAGCTCAAAAGCCTAGTAATAACACATAGTAAATAATTTAGCTGTGTGAGCCCTTTAAACACCTAGTTTCAGGCTAGATTTCTAGCTTACACATTAAAATAGTAAACTAGGTTACACTTACATAAGCAATGTACTGAAGACCAGGCTTAAATGTTGTAGGGTTAGACGGAAGAAGTTCTATCTTCTCGGCGTGGTTGTAGAAATGCATCTTACTAGTCCCGTCGAGAGTAATCTGTGTAAGACTCTCTGTAACGTTGGCCTCTACCATGACGTTACGGCCGTTCAGTGAGGTATAGTGGGTGTAACCGGTCAGTCCCCACACAGGCAGAGTAAACTTGGCCTCCCCGTTGATCTAAACACATTATTATATTATTATAATTAAAATCATTTCATAATACGCTTATTATAGAAAATTATAAAATAGAAAATCATTTCATTAATAGTGAATAAAACTGTATCTTAAACTGACAAACTGGCAAAGCGAATTGGAAAAATGAGCTAGAGCACATAATTCCTTCTTCTGTAAAAGTTTACGGAAATATCTGAATATGTAACCGACTAACGCGTCGCTACACTAAGATAATACTTCTTTAATACCATAATAATTAAACTTTTTAAGTAGATACTAATAAGCAAATACTGTTTTATAATTACTGAAATAACGAACGACTTACGTCCATTGTCAGTTCCATGGTTGGGATAGGTGCCGGAGGATAGTATTGAGATTGGTAAAAGTCAACGTGGACTCGGATTTTCACAGTTCCATTCACCGGTTTTCCATAGGTATACCTGTGACAACAGGGAAAAGATTCATTGTATAAGAAAAATATATATTAAGCATCAGGCATTGTTAAGTGATCCAGGTTGAAAGTTTACTGAAAATCTTGAAATTATAAAAACTGACGTGGTACAAAAACAGTGATGACCAAGTAAGAAGAACAAGAGAAGGCCAATTAAGGATCAGAACAAAACCAAGGGCCAACTGGCCATCCCGTATATAAAGCGATATCGAAAATTATCCAGAGGATATATCGTGGTCATGGCAAAGCAGCAGGCATGAAGCCCCACAAGGCGATTTGTAATATCCTACAACACTCTAAGGATAAAACACCTAGAGAAAACGTCGCAGAATGCGTATAAAAAATCGGATGCAAAAACTGCGACGTATCGTATATTGGAGAGACTGGTCAACACCGGAAAGATACGGAAACCCAAGAAGGTAGGACATTCACCAGATCAGAAAGAAAGCATACGGAGTCTCAGATAAATAAACCGCCAATCACAGACCATGACACACATAAAAACCATGTGATTGACTGGAATAACTCCAAAGTTTTGGACAGTGAGAATAATCTGTTCAAGCGGCAGATATAAGGAAGCCATCTGGATACGCCACAGTGGGGCAGTTCTGAATCGAGATGAGGGGGCTCATAGACTCTCGCACATCTATGACCAAGTATTAAACAAAGCGGAGCGGAATCGAGTAATTTTGGTACATATTTAACAACTATTGTACATACCCCTACAGCATAGCCGAATCGACATGTTAAACCTTTGTGTGCATACGCTTCACTGGTTATTTTTTTGATGAAGGTTACAGTGTACATACCGTACTAATCATCGTACCGTCGCATAGAAACTCTTATTGGTTGTATAAAAAGAACTTTTCATAATCCATACTAACAAACATGCAGAAAATGTTTAGAAATATCATATTCAAAGATATTAATACTGACAATAATGTAAAAGAGTTGGCTAGGCTTATCTATTGAGTATCAAATTTACATGTGTTAAAACTACCGTTTTTGGTGTTAAGATATGCACAAATTTACGATAAGATTCGAATGACGATGAGAAAGTAAGACTTTGAGAAAACAAACCAATTACTTCTATAAAATATTCATGTATTATAACATATGATGAAAAAGTCAATTTTCCACCTGTACGTTGAAAAATAAATAAAATGGATGAAATCAAAATTAGCAAAATTTACCGACATCTGATCTGTGCTAGTTACTGAAAAAATGTAAATAGTTTGCTATAACGGTAAAGCAGTTCTTCAAAGGCATTTATGAAATTTGTTGAAGACTAATATCGCACAAATTCAAATAGGTAAAATACACAAAGGCAAAGGTATATCCTACTGTTATTGAAAACGAATTTTGGTCAAACATAGGAGTGAAAAGGTTCCCAAGTAATTCCTAAAAGCATGGCAAAATCTTCACTATAACACATATTACGGTTGTAGTAATTATAACTTGATTTTAACTTCAGGTAGCATGTATCCTTTAATTTATTTCGTATCCATATCTTGAACTTTGATATTGGGATAAGGTGTGCCAGATTGGATATATCTGTATGACTCAAAAGCATCACACTTACTTTGCCTTCACAGTTCCTTTAATGTCTGTTGCTGACGTCAAATCGTACGACGGCAAGTCAACGGTCACTTCGAATTTCGGTAAGACTAGAATCAGAATAAGGTTTACAACATATAAATGTCTTTTGTCAGGCCACGTCAATTTATATCGGAGTACTTTCACTTCTACGAAGTTTAATGATATGCCATTCTTCCACAATCGTCCCTGTACATTAAATTTTAAAAATCATCCATTTAAGGGAAGAAGTGTTTGCCAAACACACGTGCTAATTAAAATATTGAATTACACCTTCATTCGTGTGTTTTGTTTAAAGTCAGAACTATGGAATGTAGCGGTTCTACAATCTCCCTTCAAATTCATCATAAAAATTTAGGTTTTGTGTTTTTCTTAGTTGTTTTTTACCTTGATCTTAGACACGTTTTGTAACTCCTGCTTATGTCACTTTCATATTAGAGACTTAATTTTACGTTTTTAAACCACTGACAAAATAACAGTTTGAAAGTGACCTTTGACTTTTTCCATATGTATCTTTCATATGTCTACTTCACATCGTAATTACAATTATAGCTGGAGTAGTGAATTTCCAGTGCGTGTAAAAAGAAATTATTTTTTTTCAAATAATTAAATTTATAACTCTGACTTTTAACCATTAGCCGTAGGTCTTGGTAATTATCCATCCTTATGTTTTAGTGTATATGTCAGTTTCCCAGTGATTTTTAATAGCCACAATACCATGCAGTTTCGGGTTAAAATAGTTCAAGTCTAAGGGGTCATCGTTTACAAATCAAGTAACAATAGCAAGTACCACTAAACTATATCAATTAAATAATGACAATTCTTCATTTGTTCTTTCTAACCTGTTCCGATTTAATTATTTGAAAAAAGTAGATGCGATCACATGAGCACTACTTACCATAGTGAGCAACTGTAAACATCTTGTCTTTGGTCAATCCCTGAACAGATGTCGTCAAATATATCTCAGTATAAAATAACTACTAATGATCTATGGAATGTTCTATATCACAAAATAAGAAAATAATACATGATAATATTGCATAATCTTTTCAGAATAAAAGTCTTTATGTAGAGCTAAAATGTATCAATATCAAACGTGTTATTCAAGCGATTCTTAACTCCATAAAAAAAACTAATGTTCATTCTAAATTTGCGAATATATAGAAAAGCGACAAAGTAATATTTCTAATATATAAGATGTAAATATTTTCTCGAGTATATAATGTATGAGATAATCTTGACATGTACCGTAAACATTACCACATCATCACATTAGTGCGTATGTCCTATACAAATTGCCTTTCTGGGGTCATATTAAGACCCTACGCGGAACAAAAACAACATTATACAATATTTATAACATGTTTTGCCTGCTTACGTGTGTCTTGACACGGATTTTCCAGTCTCCCAGTACCGGTTTCGTGTCCATTGCCATAAAATTAGTAAGTACCCCGCTGGCGTCTTTCAGTCCAAACCATTGCTTAATTTTATTGCTGTAGGGATCCTTCGTAAATAAGCATATATGACGATATATTAACACTCGGTTGATCAAGATATCACGTATAGTATGCACAAAGCACCAAATTCTATATTCTTAAAGTTTGTTTTATGTCACCTGACAAGTATGCTAAGGTTATTGGAAGATAAACCTTTATGGGTTTTTTACTTTAACAATGAACATTCTCGTGGGTCAATGTAGTAAAATATAAGTTAATAGAAATACTTCAAATTAGTAATGTATTGATAATCGAAAATAGCTTCAGCCTCAATAGTATGATCTATATGAATTGTTACTAAGTTTTCAACTAAATCATGCCATCTGCATTCTGTTCACATTGGCCTTAAAACCATTAAGTAATTCAATTAAATAATTACAAGTTACTTTATATTTATAAATATTTTTATATCATAGAGATTATTTTATGCTATTTCCGCGGTACGAAGAATATACTATTATATATATAACAGTAACGAAGTCGCTTATCGTCGATGTGCAATAACAACGCCATACACAGCGTTTACAGCATATTACGTATAAACGTGTTGCGAAACATACCTAATGCAGATAGTTATTTATAATTTACATGAACGAAATGGCTATTGAACATTTCATACATTAGTACCTGAAATCTTTGAAAATATACACATAATAAAACCACAAGACGGAATTTTGAGATTGCAACTCACGTAAATCTCAATGTCCATGGGCCCACTGTAAACTGTCAAATTGGGATAAATGGCGAATGTTCGGAAATTGACTGAAATGACAGATGTTATGAAATGAATAATTTCTGAAACAAATACCAGCAAAGGCATTATGTTAAACAGAGTACACCAGTGTCAATATATGTTTCAAACCTAAGACATGAAGCAATATATCTATTGCTAGAAGATACTTAAAATGTGTGGCTCATGTGTATGTGGTGAATAGTCTTTTTTAAGTGTGGTTCTCAGTATAATGTGTTTCTTTTTGTCTTTCCTAAGTGTGGTTCTCAGTATAAAGCGTTTCTTTTTGTCAAAGAAACATTTCGTATGTATTGTAAATTGTGTTGTTTATGAAAAGTGAATAATAGAAAAAATATCTTCAAATCAAACTCGTCTCGTTTGTCGGTGAGGTGTTCATCAGTGTATCTGTGTATGCAAATGCCGGGGGTATGAAGCAAAAACAGAACTTTTAAGTTTATTTAATATCAAAAGGGGGATAAAACATACGCAAGTTTCTTTTTGAATTTCTTTCTTCAAAAAAATAAGTTAATCTGAATGTGAAATTTAGGAATCGAGCTAGTGTCTTCTCGTATATCTACTTTTTAGGTGACACCAGTCATGTAGAATCAGCCACAACTTATCTCCATTGGAATAACGGTAATCTTGTTAAAATATCCCCACCAAATGAAATAATATATAATTCAATCCAAGCATTAAGAAATCCGGTGCATATTGTGGAGAAGTAATAAGTTAAACAGAAGCTACTTCTGACAGACGCTGCTTCAAGGCTCTCGAGAGGACAGGAAAACGTTGTGGTTAACTCAGTAAACTTACCTGTTTGGCCAGGTTTGTACATGGCTTTATCCGTCTGTATAAAGATAGACATGCCCTTGGACGCGTAATGAAGATTTGTTTTGTCTGTGAAAGTGAGACCATTGGAACCTTCAACTGTAAGCTGGTACGTCCCGCTTGGAATCGTATCTGGGACCTAGAATAGTGATAAAAACAGAGTTTATCAACATCATACAAGTTGATATTGAATTCACAACAAGCCATAATGCTTAGTCTTAACAATAGATGATAGTTCATTTTATTGAAGAACTGTCAACTAAAAAATGTATCTTTTTTTTCTCTCGGACAAACAAAAGGAAAACTTTCGACAACTTATTCACACAATAAATGATTTATTTTCTTATATCAAGTGAAAAGAATGCTTACCATAATTCGCATGGTGTCAGGGACATCTGGAAATCATTTACATGTTTCTTTTATTTTTGATGCAGGAACATACAGGGTAAATGAAAACAACCGCTTATTTCTGAATTGAAGTCATTAATTTTCCTATGACACAAATAAATGTAGTTTTGATATATTTATGATAATAACAGTATACTGCTCAGGAAAAGGGTTTCAGTTTCCGAAAAAGGGACTTCCAGAATTGTTAATCAAAACAAACTAACACAAATAAATGTAGTTGTGATATATTAATGATAATATCAGTCTACTGGTTAGGAAAATGGTTTCAGTCTCTGAAAACGTCCTTACCGAATTGTTAATCAAAACAAACTTTAAATCGTATTGGAAATTATTTTCGAGACTGCAACTCAACTAAGCAATGAACTTTTCTAATTAGAAAACCGACTTCCGAAAATATCGGAAACCAATTCTCAAAACTGTCTTTGGGCCATTTGTATTTTTCAACACAAAAGAAACTGTCAACTTGGTGTAAAATATCTAAATTTAAATAAATATCTAGTCACGCAGACTGAAGTATGATGCTACATACGTTGTTGGAAAGTTGCAGACGAAGAGGCTTTCACCGATTTGTCGGTCACATGAGTGAGTTTAGCTGTAACGTGCACATCGCCAGTCGCGTGTAGAATATTGACACTGATGGTCAGGGGCACTCCCGGGCGGACGTCTTTAGGCGTAATAACGACATAAGTGCTAAAAGATAAAGATACTTGTATTCTATTATCTTTTTATTTTGCATGATGTTAACATTTATTACATCCATATTGACAATCAATCAACCCATAGTTTGTATAAAGTAACCCCCCTTAAAGATAAAGACAGTGCATTACACATTTTACTTGTGATAAGTGACAAAATTAAATGTAACGTTTCTGCCTCAATATTGATTCTTTAATTTTCTAAAACATATTCGTCCAGATTTGCATTAGCGATGTCTAACGTAATATTTATAAAAGATCATTTGCATGTTTGTAAATCATGTTTCTTTTCACAATTGATTTAATTTGATTTCTCCATATAAAAATGTAAAATGAAACTGACATTATATATTAATTAATATCCAACAGCAATAAAACTAGAAAGAGGAATAGAGAAAAGATAACATAACCAGGTATTCTATATACTCTGAAAGGGTAGCGTGTATCTAGACCTTCAGCTTTTTTTAACAAAAAGGATTTAATTCTTTTTATTAAAACCAGAACCAAAAATGTATATTTTATCGATACGGTAAGGCTATTAACATAACTATATGAATCATTCAATTGTCTTACAAGACATAAATCTGTGCAGTTTATCTCGACTTCCGTATTATTCAGCTGAATAAATATATGATGTATTCATAAAGAACAACACACTATAATGTACATCTCGAAAATATGATTAAATATGTTAGTGTATTCTATAGCCAGAAATAGTACATAGTAAGGGCTTAAGATTATTTAGATAATGAAATATATCTTTTATTTGTTATAATCATAATACAATCATTAAATTTGGTACACGTTGACAAGATGCTTAGAATATATACCCTTTTACGTTTTTATAACTACAAATAATTTTGTGTAATTAGAATACCATTTTTAGAATTACTTTTATAACAAGAAATACTTGTGTACACTTATGTACACATTGGCATTGTACCTTGTACTAGCAAACGGTATTTTGTTTTGTATAAGTACAAGGTAGTTGATTATTTTATTGATCCAATTTCATAAAGACGATGTCTTAATAATACTAATCTAGACCGAGGATCAAACGGAATTCAAGTTCATTCTAGCTGGACATAGAGTCGACAACTCTTTTTATCAAGAGACTACTGTATACTGAATTGGTGAAACATATGCCATCTAAGTAACTGTTTGTTTTTATATATATATAAATCAGTGTAGGTAAATGAATCATCTTCATTATAACTATGGTATGTTTTAATCATGGAGTAATTCCCGACTTAATTTTTCTTGGTGTGAAATAGTTCATTACGCCTTAAATCTCCCTGTCGTTTACTCTCAAAAATGACGACTGAACGAGATGTTCAGAAGATCAGTTTAAGCCGATTAACACTATTAAAACTATTTTTTGTAAAATCGTATATGCTGTTGATCCAAGAACAGCCAATAACGCATCATATGGAAATAAATGATTTGTTTTCCTCGTTTTCTTAAGAAATGAAATTGCTCCATGTCCCAATAAATCAATAAGAACTGTCATTTGTTATATAACAGTGTTTTATATTAATATTAGACATAATTAAAGATAAACCCTGCAGCCAGATGAATAGAAAAGAGTTCATCAATTCCGAAGTAGCTATCTTTATGCAATGTTTTTGCAGCTTAAACATTTTAGACCTGATCAACTGCCTATATGATTAACTGTTTGTAAATACATTGTACGTTACTTTAATTAGACAATACCAAAACTTGTAATGACAGAAATGTTATTCATTTGTTCTATCATAAAATATTAAAATATTTAATTCCGAATAAATAAAAACAAAATGAAAAAAACCAAAACAATTTGTACTTACTCTTTAGCCGCAGCTAACCCCAGCAAGAGGGTTATTAAACCGGCCCAAAGCATTTTTATCTGAAACGAATGCATAATAAATATTTTAATATACTTGTTAAATACACAAAACATATCAATGAGTTCATTTGGTTAAACAAAAGAAAATAATTGCAATTGATACTATTTTTCAAAGTTGCGTAAACATTTCTGGAAATTTTCACTTTTGCTTTTGATATTAATATTTATATAGAAAATAAACAATAGACGGAGATACATATGTAGTACTGAATTCCGTTATTCTTAATTTTCATTGCACTAGTGAAAATCAAATATTTAAAAGTGTTTAAGTCAGTATGAGGATACCTGACAATCAGAACGCCTTACCTGTGAAGTATTCCCTCT
Source organism: Mizuhopecten yessoensis (assembly GCF_002113885.1). Taxonomy (NCBI): domain Eukaryota; kingdom Metazoa; phylum Mollusca; class Bivalvia; order Pectinida; family Pectinidae; genus Mizuhopecten; species Mizuhopecten yessoensis. Next base: position 637,070 of record NW_018408892.1, on the reverse strand, counting down.
GGATGACCAGGGAAAAACAGACCTCGTTGTATTTATACTCAATCCCAGGTTGTATAACGTGCTGATTGGCAAGTGCGTTCTGCAGAGTCTTCAAAAAATATTAATCTTTATCTCAACAGCTCGCTCTTACGTGGTGCTCTGTCACCTCTGATGAGCCCTTATATATTCCTTCACTGTCTGGAAACGTGTGGTCCTCGTTTTAACAGCCACTGAGTACCACCTTTGTCGGGTTGTCGAGAAATATTTATATAGACCCAATGTTAGAGTATATTGCCAAACCTGTTTTCAGCGACCATCTTCGGGAAGTCCATAAATGTATATAGAGTTTAGGTTGTCTCTTGATACTGGTTCAAACAAAATGAAAATTCGCAGCGATGGTGATTTTTCAGTAGTCTTTAAATACAGTTGATCTATTAATCGAGTTGGTCTCTTGAGCAGGTTTGACCATACTGTTAAATCGACCGAGAAATATATTTTCTTTTTCAATCGGAAGGAATCGACCATCATTACCAATTCTAATTTCTATTCATACACTTTCACTTTTTTTTAACAATAGATATAATGTATATAAGCATTATTTCTTCATTTCAAATACTCGTAAATACGTCGACTGAAAACAAACGCAAAATAATGAAACAATATAGATTTGAGAAGAGACCGATAGAAGAGGAATTGTTATCCATAAATACAAGATTTAAGGGTTTTTTTCAAAACCTTCTGAAATCATGTATGTTTGATAAATGTGTTTGATCATAAATATCTTGATAAAACAAAAGACAATATCAATAGAAAAATGCATATTTTTTGTCATAGGAATGAAATGTAAATAGTAAATCACTTTAAATCATTTTGCACTGATGTATTACAGACCGTACGTCACTTTTTATCATTTAAAACATATTTAGTACAACTCAAACAATAGTTTTACTTACTCATGCGTAGGTATTGTCGTATTTTGATTTTTATTTATTTTGGTTTTGTGATGTTTTTTCTTTGTGCTAAATTTCCTTATTTCAGAGTATATAGACAGATTCGATATATCTACAGCTGTTCATGGTAATTATTCTTTATATAGAATCTTTTAGAAATAAAGACTAGGAAGACATATTAACAGTGAAGATTAAAATATGCTCAAGATTTAGGTTGATAGCGGATTGATGACTGCAAACTGAGATAGCTGATGAAATCATTTTTGTTTTGAGTCGTGTCTAAGTTATGAAAGAGCTTACAAATTGTAACCAATACTACTATTTTCTTTCTTTCCTATTTCAATGATTTAAATGAAAACCATTTATCAATACAACACAAACAACAAACAGCTTTGAAGATTTCTTTTGCTGTTTTAAAATTTCAACTTTTGATAATATGTATAAGCTGCAAATACATGTACTGAAAATTGATGTAAATGGTCCTAAAGTGCTGCTTTGTCGTTGTCCCATGTTATCTAAATTGTCAATGAAATATTTAAAATTGACATCACATTGCTAAATCGTCATTGGTGTAATTAAAAAATAAACAACACTATCAATATGTACTAGATAGGTTTTACGATAGCCAAGGTGAAAAGGTACACAACTAGAGATAAGAACGACATAGTCCCTGTGTGTTCAACAGCCCATTTTATCAATAATATTTATGTAAACCTGTCACCGGTGCTGAATCACAAATCCAATTCTTCAGATTATAACGGGGTTACATCAGGGACAAAATACTGTAACACAGTACTAGAATAATTTTAAAAGAAAGGTTATTTTTACAATTTGCAATTTGCTGAATAATTTTACAAGAGATATGGCCATTGCTTTCATATCGTTTGAACCAAACGAACCCATCGACCCCAGAAAATAATATGACCCGTGCCTCCGGTCAGAAGCGTATATGTTATATATATTAATATCTGTATCTGTACATGTATTGCAAAGTTATATACTGTGTTACACATTTAATTTTAAGCAACACTTATATGCAGTGCTAATTGTATTTATCTTGAGAGTATCATTGAATTTTGAGATTAAAAAAATACACTTTTTTCTTTATACAACATACATAAATCATCTCGGTCAACTCCCATAGCCTCCTTGATCCAGTTCAAAGATAAATTACTTACGAGACTTGAACACGCTGATTTGTCAGATGAGTGAAATGAAAGATTTATTTTCTGCAAGACATAAATCATTTCGATCAACTCCCGCTCTACTGGTCCAGCTGATGACTTGTCTTTAGTTCGGCGTCTCCACAGGTCCAGCTGTTATCTTGTCTTTTGTTCAGCGTCTCCACAGGTCCAGCTGTTGTGTTGTCTTTTGTTCGTTGTCTCCACAGGTCCAGATGTTGTGTTGTCTTTTGTTCAGCGTCTCCACATGTCCATCTGTTGTGTTGTTTTTTGTTCGGTATCCTCAAGTCCAGCTTTTGTCTTGTCTTTTGTTCGGCGTCTCCACAGGTGGAGCTGTTGTCTTGTCTTTGTTTTGCGTTTCGACAAATCGATCTGTTGTGTCGTCTTTTGTTCGGTGTGTTCACAGGTCCAGCTGTTGTGTTGTCTTTTGTTTGGTGTCTCCACAGGTCCAGCTGTTGGCTTGTCTTTTGTTCGGCGTCTCCACAGGTCCAGCTGTTGTGTTGTCTTTTGTTCAACGTTTCCACAGGTACAGCTGATGTCTTGTCTTTTGTTCGGGGTCTCCACTGGTTCAGCTGTTGCCTTGTCTTTGTTCGTCGTCTCCACAGGTCCAGCTGTCGTCTTGCCTTTTGTTTTGTGTCTCCACAGTTCCTGCTGTTGTGTTGTCTTTTGTTTGGTGTCTCCACAGGTCCAGCTGTTGCCTTGTCTTTGTTCGTCGTCTCCACAGGTCCAGCTGTCGTCTTGCCTTTTGTTTTGTGTCTCCACAGTTCCTGCTGTTGTGTTGTCTTTTGTTTGGTGTCTCCACAGGTCCAGCTGTTGTCTTGTCTTTTGTTCGGCATCTCCACAGGTGCAGCTGTTGTCTTGTCTTTGGTTTGCGTTTCGACAAATCGAGCTGTTGTGTCGTCTTTTGTTCGGTGTCTTCACAGGTCCAGCTGTTGTGTTGTCTTTTGTTCGGTGTCTCCACAGGTCCAGATGTTGTGTTGTCTTTTGTTCAGCGTCTCCACATGTCCATCTGTTGTGTTGTTTTTTGTTCGGTATCCTCAAGTCCAGCTGTTGTCTTGTCTTTTGTTTGGTGTCTCCACAGGTCCAGCTGTTGCCTTGTCTTTGTTCGTCGTCTCCACAGGTCCAGCTGTCGTCTTGCCTTTTGTTTTGTGTCTACACAGTTCCTGCTGTTGTGTTGTCTTTTGTTTGGTGTCTCCACAGGTCCAGCTGTTGCCTTGTCTTTGTTCGTCGTCTCCACAGGTCCAGCTGTCGTCTTGCCTTTTGTTTTGTGTCTCCACAGTTCCTGCTGTTGTGTTGTCTTTTGTTTGGTGTCTCCACAGGTCCAGCTGTTGGCTTGTCTTTTGTTCGGGGTCTCCACTGGTTCAGCTGTTGCCTTGTCTTTGTTCGTCGTCTCCACAGGTCCAGCTGTCGTCTTGCCTTTTGTTTTGTGTCTACACAGTTCCTGCTGTTGTGTTGTCTTTTGTTTGGTGTCTCCACAGGTCCAGCTGTTGTCTTGTCTTTTGTTCGGTGTCTCCACAGGTCCAGCTGTTGTCTTGTCTTTTGTTCGGTGTCTCCACAGGTCCAGCTGTTGCCTTGTCTTTGTTCGTCGTCTCCACAGGTCCAGCTGTCGTCTTGCCTTTTGTTTTGTGTCTCCACAGTTCCTGCTGTTGTGTTGTCTTTTGTTTGGTGTCTCCACAGTTGTAGCTGTTGTGTTTAATTTTGTTTAGGTGTCTCCACTGGTCCAGCTGTTTTGTTGTAGTTTGTTCGGTTTCTCCACAGGTCCAGCTGTTGTGTTGTGTTTTGTTCGGAGTCTCCACAGGTCCAGCTGTTGTGTTGTCTTTTGTTTGGCATCTCCACAGGTCCAGCTGTTGTGTTGTCTTTTGTTCAGCATCTCCACAGGTCCAGCTATTGTCTTGTATTTTGTTCGGCGTCTCCACAGGTCCAGCTGTTTTGTTGTCTTTTGTTTGGTGTCTCCACAGGTCCAGCAGTTGCCTTTTTTCACACACAATCCAAAACCAAAAACTACTAAAATCTTGTTATTGAATTGCAGATAACGAACTACACATTTAATAGGAATTTCATGCGGATAGGTTTCTTCAGTTCTTCATGCGTTTTTATTGTCGCAGTTATTCACATCTTTAAAACAAGAACCTACTCGGAATATTTAACATCATTACCTCTTCTGTTAGACAATATCAAAACAAATCAAATCATTTTGCATTCAGTTTGACTATAATATGCTGTTTATCGTAACTTCAAATTTATAACCCAATAATTTAGTTACCCACCAATTGGCATTGGTGGGTAATTTTAGTTTGATAAATATAGAACATACGTGGGGCAAATAAAAAAAACGTTAACAATCTCTTATTTAGTTTTATGGCTGAAGAATAATGAAAATATGAATTTGAATATTGAAATGTATGTAATCGGTGAGATATTTCGTAAACATATTTGTTTCTCAAAACACTCACTGGAGAGTGGGACAACTAGGATAATGGTTACTATATGCACGAGGCTTGATCGTTATATTTACAGATTATCACACTTCGTTTTAAGTTTTTTTTAGTTAGAACAATTTTTAAGCAAGCACGCGGAGGCCACCACAGGTGAACCTTAAAACTATATAATCGTCAATGGCTTCTCATATGTACATTTACGCTGGAAATGATGTTGTTACTTTCACAAACAATTTTCATTACTTTATGATGATCACTTTATGACTGACTATTTTCTTACGCGGGTCACTTTTTTGTGGATACTATTTGCGGTTCAGGACGTCACCTGGCGCGAGCATACCGGTTTTTTCTATCGAAAAAAATACATTCCCAATTGGAAAAATACATTCTCAAGTTGTTCTCAAATTGTTTGCTACATCCTCTTGAGCATTCCCATGCTTTAAACGGACGATAATGAATTTATCATGCTACCGGTTGGTGATATTAAGTAGTGTATAGACGATTTCCTATATTCTGTATAAGAATGTTGGTGTCCCCTTACAACTCTCTACGAGTAACTGCTCTAAGGATGACCAGAAATCAATATGAATTAATTGACCGTTTTGATAATTCGTATAGTATACGTGACCAATTTCTATATGTAGCTTTTTTTCTGTTGCTGCACAACACAACTTATATTAACAAATTCAATGGATATGAATGTTGAATTGTGATATTACATGTGGAATTAGAGAAGTCGAGGATGGGATGTACAAGTTCTATGGCAGTAGCGAACCGATCATTTGTTTCAACGACAGGGTCGAAACTTTTGACAAATAAACAGCGAGATATCATCAAGAAAACATGGAAAGTGATGTGTTCCAATATTAAATGGACACGGCATAAAGGTTTTTCTCCGCATATTTCAACTCCATCCGCATGTCAAACAATTGTTTCCTTGTAGAGACGTTGAAGGGGAAGACCTCTTACGTGATTCCAACTTCAAGGGACATGCCTCAAGATTTATGCAAGCTGTCGGAGCGGCAGTCGAAAACATTGATGACATAGAAGCAGCACTCACGCCATTACTAACTGGCCTTGGAAAGCGGCATATACAGTTTATAGGTTTTAATAACGAATATTTCGACGCATTTACAGAGGCCATGATGTATACATGGCATGAGGAATTGAAAGGACAGTTTTCCGGTGAATCAAGCCTGGCATGGGCGACAGTATTTGAATTCATAATGCACAAACTGAAGGAAGGACACGCGGCGGCATTAGCTAACAGCGATAAGGTTCAACAGAATTTAGTATCCAATGATCAGATTGCATCGAAGTGAAAAGTTATTATCACCGTATTATTTCCAGCATGTTTGAAGAACATTTGATGGTGAAAGCAACACATGTTGTTTTTGCAACATTCTGTCGGTACGTTTTTTGACAGTTTGAAGTTTAAGTTGTCAAATCAGGACAACCTGTTTTTGTGTGACAATTTACAATTTTAACTCATAAAATCTTCCAAACTTCCCGTGTTGGACTTTTAGAAATCGTTATGTATACACCAGTCTAGCTGGACACGTTTTACAAATTACGACGACTTAAACATGTCGTCAATTCATGTCAAATGATAAATGAAACATATTCTTTGTTGTTTTATTTTAGTTGTAGGTACGAGTTTAATCCGTAGATTGTTGTTAACCTCCTAGTTTTGATGGGTGCCATATGTGGCAAGGAAACGCTTAACATTTTGAGGCACTTCATTTTAAGCTAGTATTTTGCAGGTAATGTCTTTGTTTTTGTTTTTTGTAAAACAAGGAATCTTCGTCAAAAATCATTTCTTTTATTTACAGAGAGAACAATACAAAAAGTAATGTATACATAAGATATAAAACATTCGTGCAGAACTAACTTTGGCCGTTTTCCATTATTTCACTCTAATGTTGTCCCTGGAAAGAAAACAATAATACCATTATGTATTTCATATCAAATTTAAGATCTTACAATGCATGCTTTTATTAGAATAAAGAATCACACGTGTCCTGAAATAAAAATGAAGTGTGTAAGAAAGTATACCGGAGCAAAGCAATATAAATTAGTAACGCTATTTTACGACAACAGTAATTATAAAGTAATTACTTTTTCACCTGGAATGCTTTTTGTTTCGTTCCCTCAGCATTTTTATAGAAAGCGTTACAGAGTAGTGTCAGAATTCAAGTATACACTGGGATATATACAGTACTGTAAATATCGACATTTTCGCGGATCGGAATGTTACCTATGTAAAACAATTTTTATCGACAATGCTTCTGAAATTTTCCTTTCATCACATATAAAAGTTGAAATAGGCCAAAATATTGATACTGTGATTAATTCAGCTTTTCCTGAATTATATCGTGTACTTACATGACAACCACATTCATTACAGACATCACAGACACCAGAGTTCTTCAGCACTGTGGATTGGTAGAACTTCGTCACTTGGTTACCTGTTTTGTAAAAGAAATAAAGCATTTGAATACGTTAAATACTATCTAGCGGGAAGTATGTTTAGATGAGATGTCGACTTGGCAGTTCCTACTAGTATATTCTTGACCCTTTATGGTAGAATCATTGTAGGACAAGTTTCAGACTAAATCCTCGCAAAATATGAATACCTATTCATCCCATGTAAATCGCACGTAATTTGATGATGCCAAATGCTATGCTGTATACATGTTTGCTTTATTTTTTTGATGAATATATATATAAAAAAAACAGTAAAGTGAATATCTAATGACATAGTACTTTGCGACAGTCGGTCTTGTAGGTTTTTACATAATACTAATATTGTTCAGATATAGTTTAACAACTAATAAATGAACAGTATTAATTATCTTTTCCTGTGGATAACTTACTCCGAAATACGTACTCGCGAAAATAAAATAATTGAAATATTTCTGCAGAATTGTTTACTGTATATTGAGAGTATGTAAATATATTCAACAAGATTTATCTTACTTGGCTCATAGTAGTCATAGACTCTGATAGGAGCCGGCTGCGACTTGGCAACTTTGTCTGTCCTGAAGGCGTCCATAGTTACACACAGGGGAGTCGTGGTAATCTACATAAAGTGAATTTTGATTACAGATTAGACATTAATGACTGTATATATATGTAATATAAAAATATAATAAAGCTCTGAC